>NC_041356.1:2472699-2700199 GCF_900634415.1 Cottoperca gobio | reverse complement strand
CTATCCTCTACCTGTGTGTGGTATGTTGTTTCTTCTTCTCTCTCCTTGTGTGTGTCTTCTCGCTCTTCTCTTCTCTCTCTCTTCTCTCTTCTCTCTCCTCTCTCTTCTCTCTCTTCTCTCTCCTCTCTCTCCTCTCTCTCTCTTCTCTCTCTCTTCTCTCTCTCTCTCTCTCTCTCTCTCCTCTCTCTCTCTCTCTCCTCTCTCTTCTTCTCCCTCCACCTCTTCTCTCTCTCTCTCGTCATCTCTCTCCCTCTCATCTGGATTGTTTCTTCTGTTGTGTCTATTATTTTCTCTATCTTTTTTGTCTATTGTCATCATATATCTCATTCCCTCATCATCTATCGTGCTCTTATCATCACATGCTATTATACACACCACTACACATAGAGAGATATATATATATATATACATAGAGATATATATATATACATATATATATATATTAATATATATTAATATATATATATATATATATATATATATATATATATATATATATATATATATGTATATGTATATGCAAAGAGCTTAAAAGTGCATTACGGAGTACGGAGCCTGCATTCCACGCCCAAGCCCAATTGCCACGAAATGCAAAGTTCTTTGACTTTTTGAGCAAACAAATGGCAAACTTCTTGGGCACGTTTTTTATATGTTCAGAATGATGAGAGCAATTATCCCCTCAAAATAACTTTATCCTAACCTTCAAATAAAGTCCTTGTTCTCTCTGCTGTTGAAGAAAATACGCTATTATACTACTGTTTGAGAATTGACAGTATGTTAACTTATTATGTGACCAAAGGGGAAACATGCAAATAGAGGAAAGAATAGGGCCCAGAATCAAGCCTTGGGGTACATCAAAATCAACTTTTGTAGAAGAGGACACAGAGCTGCCAAGTTCCTCAGAACCAACAAAGATCTGATACAAATGACTTGGTATGTCTACAATATGACAGTTGTACCTTATGGTATAATCATCTGCTATCAACTGTGGATTGTTGGTTTATCATGTACCAACAAGTGAACAGGAACCTTATGTGATACTACTTTGTATGTCTTTCAGGAGCTGCTAAATGACAAGAAGAAACACACCACATGTAAAGTAACACACAGTGAAAACAAGAAGGGGAGTGATGTATCCTCATCCACAACTGCACATTCTGTCCCTCGGTCCACGGACGGTGTGCACAAACTGGACAGCTCTAGTCATGAGGATACTGATGGAGAGCAGGCTGAAGCAGCAGGGAAAGAGACAGCTTGGTTTCAGGCTGGGTGGGAGCAGGAGGGGGTGACTGACAGTGGTGAATGTGAGACACACCTGGGAGATGAAGAATCTGACTGTTTACAAATTGACAGTGGTGAAGCTGACAACATTGTTGGTATTGCAGAGCAGAGTAGCAACCATAGCTGGAGCAGTAGAGAGTTTCAGAGGGCAGCTTGTGCCTCCACTTCACGACAGGAGCAGTTTGACTTGCTGGCAAAAGAGGAGAAGATCGCTCAAGTGAAGGCCAAACTCAAGCTGAGTGAAGCTGCTCTTGACAGCCTGAACTCCTGACAGCAACTCTAATTAAACTCACATGAGGAGCACTCTGTTCTATGAATGTGTTCACATGCGCATTAGTGACCTGGTATATCCAGAATAGGATTAAAATTCATGGAAAGTAATAAAACCAGGATACTAGTGTACATGTAAACGTACTACTTTCATTGTGTCATCGTGGTGATCTTTAATTTTCAAGCCTAATACATCATACCAATATTTATAATAGTGTTACTATTATCTGACTATCTTGAGAAATGCTTGTCATAATGGGACCATTATATGTAGATAGTAATTTTTTCTCTCAACCCCATTTGTTCCCATTACTAGTTATGTGACTTATCAAAAATAAAAAGTCACATAACTAGTAATGGGAACATATGGAACATATCTGTTACTGGAGACTCAACCAAGAGACTTTATGTTCACACAAACCTCAGATGGGCCTCTCTTCTCATTTTGTGTATAAAAAAGTGATTGGGACTTTCTGAAGTCTGGACCCCTGATGTAGTGACTCCCTCCCCCTATACATTCAACCTGTTGTTGAGTTTGCCTCCAGCAATTGCCAATATCATTTTGTTTCAAATGTATATCATATTAGACACATAGACACTTTTAGCCAAATGTTTGTTTGGAAATTAAATCTCATAGGATATATTTCTATTTCTGCAAATCTTTGTTTGCAATAAAGAAGTGTGTGTGCGTGTACAAAGTTGTGTACTTTGTTGTTATTTATAGGAGAATTCAATAGATTATCTCCCAGGTGTCCTGCATCCATCTGCTCCTCACATACAGTGTGAAATACATGTGACTGTCTTGATAGCTTTGACTGAGATTTGGTTTGTTTGATACATCTGGTGGATTAGCAATGAGCCACCTCCAGTAGGTTAATTTATTTTGGTTTTTCTGCGTAATTCGATCAATTGAAAATGTGTTTGGAAATTGTCCAACTATTTCTGTGACTTTATGCCAAACAGCTCTTCTCTTGCTCTGAATTGTTATTGTACACATAAAACTAGAATGATTTATATGAGCGAGGGCTGCTATATGTTTTGCAAACCACCAGATGTAACTGCTTGCTGCGTTTAAAGTAAAAAATCAAAATAAAATGAAGCTGTGATGACTCCTCCACTCCACTAGGGGTCTCTGTGTTCTGTGCTTGCTGGCACCAGATCGTCAGCTTGATGAGCCACACCTGGGCCCGCTGTGGTTCAGGATATAAAGCTCACCACCTTCCTACAGCACTCCACCTCTCTTCCTTCAGACACAGCTGTGGTTCTAGTCACGCCTACCTCACCCACTATCCCACAGTTATGGTGGCCCTGGAAACTCAACTCCAGAAAACACATACAAGTAGATAAAGCACAAGCAAATTAAGAAAATGGATTCATCAATTTGACAACATTTAGAAAGAAAATGCTGCAGAGTGAGAGAACACAGAAATGCAGCAAGTCACATGGTAATGAGCTCCGAAACAACAGTTTACAGGGGACATTACAGAGTGGAAAACACTTAGGCCATGCTACATGTTGATAGTTTGTGGCTCATGAAGTTGCTTCAGTCGATTATCTGTCAATGGTGTTGGAAAATGAGCAAAGAATGTAACTAGTGTTCACATTCTTATTGGATGATTCAGATATTATTGCAGTTGCTGTTAGCCTAGCATTGGCCTTTTAGTGATCACTAGCTTACCGATTCAAATCTGAATCCTGCAATCAGAACAAACTAAATAAAAAATACATCATTAGCTGATTTTTATGAAAGGGGCTGATTGTTAGGCCTCCGGTATTGTTGCTTGCAGCTTTCTCGAGAACCGCTCATCCAAATAACTTTGCACTCGACACTCTGCTTCCTGATCGATACACCCGCAGAGTGTGAAGTTGATCGGATGAACGGTTGGGGAGAAAACCGAAGGACGGACGACTTATATTTTAGTTTGATGTTTCTTCATTAGCTTTTGTTTTGTCTATTTCCATGTTTGTGTCACGCTCTCAGGGACACCGTACACACTTCACTTGCGTCCTATAGAAAATGAATAGAACCAAACAATTGAACTCATTGAAAGAAATCGGGAGGACAAAATAATAGAAACACCTGACAGTACAACTCAATAGAATTATACATTACCACAAACTACAGCCTCCAAAAGGGGCATGTTTAAAACACAAAGTGAACATTAGAACCTTTATGAAGGAGGATTTATTGTCGGACTGTTGTATTAGTTGTAGCTGGATGGACCTTATAAACTAGTATTTGCACTTGTTAAAAGTTGTTTCCAATTGGACATCATGTTTGTGACAATGATGAATATCCTGTTACATACATGTTGGGAACACAGCAGAACAAGTTCATCATCAGAGACAGTGTGTTTAATCCTCTGATATGAGCTCCAGATGAGATTTGAGTGTGAGGAGTGCAGGGAGGACATCTCAGAGCTGTGATCCTGCCCTCCTGCTGCCACACTATAATAACTGTAGGTCTCCTGGAGTCGGTCCACACAGACAGGATGCGCTCCTCATACTGCCCTTCTGCCACAACACAGACACTCAAGGTAAGACTTAGTTTCACTCTGCTGAGTGGGACAAATTGCTGATGCAGTGTTTAGTGCAGGCAATTACTGCTCATCGTAGAGTTGAAATTATTAGTTGATAGTAATTGAAGCAGTTTGTTTCTGCTCTTCTCTGCTAACTGTTTCTTGTATGGGTCCAATAGTTTTTTTCTGCAATTCCGAAGAAATTAACTGATTTGAATTAATTTGGTTCTGATTGGAGGGAATATGGAGGGAAAGCATATATTCTAGTGCACAGCAGTTCAGCCAACTACAAGAATAGAGAATGTGTTTAAAGACAAATACATGCATATAGAAAATAAAGTTTATAAAAAATAAACGAACAGTGGATAAATATTTACGTGCATGGTGCAGATCTTTCAAGGTTCTTTCCCTGAAAATCAACAAGTGCTTATAAACTCAGATAGAAGTCTCAGAATTGTGGTTTTTTGTTTGCCTACCAAATAGTTTCTTTTTTCAGGAAACGTCTTAGGAAATTATTATATATAAAATAAAGTATTAATTCATCTCTTTGTGAAATGTGCGCTTTTTGAACAGTTTATGAGACAAAACAAGCAATTCAAGGACATGACTTTAGCTTTGGGGACTGCTGATGCACTTTGTCATGTCATGTCATTTTCACTTGGGCATTAAAGTCACATTTTCTCTACCATCATCAGGTGCAGAAAAAGCTAGAGGAAAGTTATTATTAGCACATTTATATTTAGAGGCATGTTTTGCCTTTATGTCTTTATGAGACAGTCAACAGTAGAGACAGGACATGAGGAGATGGAGAAGGGGAACAGCATGCAGCAAAGGCAAAATCAAAGCAGGGAAATTAAGGTTGATGGTTCTTTAACCCCTTGGGTCACCAGGACACCCTGAGTACAGGAATCATGTGTATGTGATAGGCTTTGTGGTGGAGTTGTGTATTAAAAGGTTTTTCTTCTCGTCTTAAGGTGTTGTGTGTTCGGATGTGTATGTTCTACTCCACCATATGTCTGGCAGGCTGGCCGCTGTCCTCAGAGGCAGCCAGACAGCGCTGTGGTTCTGATCTGCTCAGTGACCTTAAATTTGTATGTGGGGATCTTGGAATCTATTTAGGTAAGTCTACCTATGTAGCTATTATTGTGTTACGGCTGGAGCGGAAATAATGACAAAGATTACTGTAGATTTAAGTATACATTTGTAGATTATATGTTGTCATGATACAAATGCAGATTGCTTATATATTTTCTTCTTTAGATCTTAATAAAGATACAAAAAGAAAATAGGCTATCAAGGTTATTCTAACGCAGATACAGAATATCGTATCCACTTGAAAACACTGCGAGCAAGTTATCAGCTCCACAACAACAAAACACATCCTGTTCATTTACTGACATAAAACTGGACAAACTCAACTTTTTATGCAATTGAATGTCTTCTGATTGATCTATTTCTTCAGATTCCACTGTTCTATTTTGGTTCATCATTGTATACAAATGTGTGACATGTAAATGAGCTAACTGGTACAGAATGGGTTTGTAAACACAACCTTATACTGTGAGGCACGTTGCACCATTTACTTAAAATAAAGTTCATTTTTATTAGAATATATTCTCTCCCACGGCTCACAGATAATTAACCACATGCCCTTTCACCTGATTACCTTTACCCTGTTCAGACCAAGGCCACTTTCTCCTTCTGCTATCAGAGGGGTGGCAATCCACCAAAATGGCAGCGTAGTCACCAGAACACTGTGCCTCAGTGTATGATAGCTTTATTGTTAAAACACTTGTTATCTGAGAGCTGCACAGCTCTCACACTAAAAACAAAGAAAGGTGTAGACAGGAGGAGCAGAGAGCCTCTCAAACACAAATCCTATAGATGACCCTATGTTTAGCAGGTGTAATGTTCAACATCATGGTTAGTGTGTTAGCATGCTAACATGTGTTGATTAACACTAAACACAAGGCACAGCTGAGACTTATTGTGAATGTCATTAGTTCTGCAGGAATTTGATCCTAAACCAAAGTAGACATGAAATTGTCTTTTGATATTCATGGCTCCTAAAGGATGAGCCCCAATGAATTTGAAATCATTTACTGCCACCATTAGGAATAAATTTCTCCCTTGGACCAAAACAATGCAGTGTCTATAAATGCAATGTCTGGATTGTCATTTAATTTGCTAAGCACATTCATATTCCCAGGACAAACTTTGCGCTTCTCCAATACATCTGCATAGTGGGGTTTTAAGAATAGGGCTGGGTATCGTTTAAAAAAATGACGATACCAGTACCCTTAAAGTTATAAAGTACTGTAATGATATATCGCTTGACTGAAAGGTACTTATCGAGTACCAATACACAGCCCTAGTAAGGACTATTACAATTGGTAGAGGGGATAGACTCTGTCAAACATGCAAACGTTCAAAAGGTTTCATGGATGTTTTAAATGAAGTGACCACCTGAGTATATTTAAGCTAGCCAATTTTCTTTTTTAAAGTAAGGAAGGCTTTAAAGAAAGACAAGAATCCTATGTTTGACATTGTTCTTTCTTCAGGTAAAGGCACATGGTCTGGTTACGGTGCTCGGCCCAGAGGGAAGGGGATAGTGGATCAGTGCTGTCGGCCGGCCGGCTGTGAACTTCAGTATCTGGAGAGGTACTGTGCCAAACCAAAGAGCCAGCAGCACACCACAGCTCATCCAGCCACAACCACAGAACGTCTTACCACTACCCAGCTGGACATGGTATGCCCTTCTGATTCTGATCCTGATACTGCCTGAGCTTAGTCTTAGCCTTTGGAACTGTAGCTGGATAAAATAGTCTTAACTCAAGGCTCACTTACTAGCTTTTCCCAGGGCTGTCAAATACATTCGTAGTGCTCAGCAGAGACTGAGGTGTCATCACATGACCTAAGTATGGAACTTTGTATATGGGTGGGGAGGATATAACACCTGTCTTTGTTCAAGGATGTTTTTTGGTAGAGGGGAGACAGTGGATGTGTGCAGAAAGATCAAGGATTGACCCATGGAAATCCTACCCAAACCTGACATGCATAAAAACATTTTCAAACAGAGAATCTGAAAGGACCCGAGGAGCCAGGCGATAATTAGACCTGATCCAAGAGAGACCCACAACAATATAAGGGGGCCCGATCCAACCCTTCTTGAGTTAAGAATATTTTGTCAAGAGGAAAAATACAGTGCAACATTGTTCTCCACTTAGCATAAGGCAACAACAAAATGTTCATGTTAGAAAGTCAAAACCAAAAGTCCATTATAATATAGTTGGTCTCTGTGTTAAATCCTAACTTAGCCCCCACACAGGGCCAAGGTTACCTGCTTCAGCAAATATACATGTCCTCAAATTAACTCCTCATTCTTCTCTTTGTGTTGCAGGCACAGCAGTTCCAAGCATTATTTCAGAAAAAGCTTTCTGAGCACCTGGGGGCTCCCAACAGTCCAAAAAGGGAAGTGTATAGAAAGAAAACACAGCCGTCAGTTCGACGGAAAAGCAAAATTGCAACATCACACAGGAGGATTAAAACAAGGAGCACAACCAGAAGTCCTATTTCTACCTCTGGGAGTCCCCTTCAAAGAATGACAACAGTTGACCTCATAAAAAGCTCAATATTTATAGTTCCTGGATTGAAGAACTGATGCTAACTGTTATAACATCAACTCAAAGTAATTCTCTACTAAGTAGGGGTGGTTGGAAATCACAAAGAGAATTGAGGCTAATGAAGACTTACCGGGTGATAATACACTGAAGTCAACAGCTCCAGGAGGTCCTGACACCACCTCTGGGCTCGCTGCTGTTACACGAGGAACTCAGTGGAAACTCTTGCTCAGCCTTTCATTTGTATTTCTGGAACAAGTGTCATTGCGTGTATTATACACTCTTTTCTAATGTCACTGTCCAGTATTTGTATCTGTAACAGCCACTCTGATAGCTCATTACTGACTGGCCTCAATCTATCAATCTGATGATTTTCAACCCATGATGGACTTGGTCTTGTGGGAAATGGTATTTGTTAAAGAAACAACAACATTGTTTTCCATCCCTGTCTAGACAGATGGATTGTACATTTAAAGGTGGTGTTTTACTCCAGCTCTCCAGGCTTTTTCCACTGCAGCGACCTGACCTGAACTTTTAAGATAATTGTTTGTATTTTTTGGGGGAGGGACATATTATCACCTAATGTGGTTGTTGTGATGAACAAGTTAGCAAACCGTGATATACATATTTAGCATGAATGATATAACATTCAAATTCATTTGGAGTAGTGTCTGTGTCCACTTTACAAAACACCTCCTGATGAAGATATTTGCTAAATGCTCCACCATGCTCACCCAGCTAACTGCACTGTGTCGGGCTGCTGTTTGCTGCTGAGCAGGTAGTGTGCAGTGGCTTTTTAGATTCTGCAGTAGACAGGTGTGCATGCATTAATACGTTTTTCTCTCACTGAGATGATCAAGTATAGTGTTGATTATTTTGTGTTTTATGTAAAATACGTTTACTGCATTTATTATTTATTTTACTATGACAACATTAATATAATAAATATTTTTGAAGAATAAATAATTTAATCTTCATGTTATCACTTGATTTGAAGGAGAAAGCCTAAATAACTGAAAAAGTAATTTGTGGTTTGACTGTGCTCGTGATGTTTCACTAAGCATGTTGCTCACACGCACGTTTTGAACTTCATGAGATTTTATAACGATTACAACTCAAATTGACTTTTTATTTTGACGTTCAGCTTTGCAGCGATCATAAACAGCTGACTCATTTTACTTTGACATGACTAAAGTTATTATCTCTTTCCAAGACCTTTCCACAAGTTGTGAAGGCCACCTCAGCCCTCAGTGAAGAGCGCCCTGATAACACAAATGGCTCCTCTACGCTTACAGTAAGGAGCATTATTCTGTGACAAAGTCTCAGTTTGTATTGAGGGTAAAGGAGTACATGTGCTATCGAGGAAGTGGTCGCTTGTATTTGTGAGCAAATGCTGGTCTTCACTTGTACAATACAGCCTATCATCTATAAAGATTGTAAGGTAAAGTCATTTATCAGGCTCACAAACTATGAACCCATATCACATTTTAGGATACATTTACATTACACTTGTATTCAATGGTTTTGCTCTGCAATTCAGTTGCTGGATTCTAAAATGTGTGTGTGTGTGTGTGTGTTTGTGTGTGTGTGTGGGAAGAAACCTCAGGGAGAGCAATTGAGGAGGGACCTCCCAGGATGGACAGACGTGCAATAGAAGTCTTGTGTTGAGAATAAACAATATAGTAAAAATACAACATGATGTGATCAAATATAAAAAAGATGGATCCAGTAGATGATTGACAGTTGGAAACATAGTCATTAAATAAAGGTGACAATGTACAAAACTGCAGGCCATGATTGAATATCTCTGCTTTACTGTCAGCGCAGTTTATTTGTTTATTTTTATTTGATATGGATATCAATATAGCATTAGAATTGTAACATATATTTTTCAGAATTATCAGATGCACTGTGTTTGTAACAAAACATTAATTTACAACAGGAGGCTTTTAAAAAATGTTTGAAAGCAAAGTTAAAATAGAAAATAATATTATTTTATTATTATTGTTTATTATTATTTTTTGACAGAGACCACATAATAATCATTAATTTCTATACTTGAGATATGATGCATCATACAGTGATATAGCTAAAAGCTTATTTTCATCCCCAGTCCAGGCAGGTGAACAATAATACAAACAGCATTATAAAATACTGTTCATTATGTACATAGTCACAGGATGCATATAGCATTTACAGAACAGTTCTGGTTTGATGAGTTAATAACAATTAAAACATTTTAATTAATGATTGTATTCTTGATTCTCTATTTAACCACCTTTTTAGCCTCAAAACAAGAAAAACAAAACAAAAGTAACTCTTCGGCATCTTTTTTTCTTTCTCTCTAACACACATTAGAAGAGCGGACTAAAGCATATCGACAAACCAATCGAGGATCAGCCCTAGAAGTTTTCTTCAGTTTTTGTGTCCCAAATATGTAACTTTGGTCACATAATAGTATATTGTTTTATGTGAGGGGACATGGTTACCCCTGTCTCTGTTCAAAGATGGTCTCTGGTGTCAGATGTCAATGTCCTCTATTCTTCCACTGACTCCTGGTTGATGACCTTTGACCTCTTCCCCGTTGACGCTGTTAGCTTTGCATAAAACTGTATAAACAACATGTTGGTGTTTTGCAGAGAAGTACATGCTCCTATTTCTGAGCCAGGATTTCAGGACATCAGAAAATCCATACTCTAGTCCAGCACATAAACCTGCAAAACCACCATATATCATTTTTGAAGCCTTTGGACAGAGCCAAGCTAGCTGGTTCCTTTATGCTAAGCTAAGCTAACTGACTGCTAACTGTAGCTTCACATTTCCTGTACAGCCATAAAAGTGGTATCAATCTTCTCTTCTGACACTCAGCTAGAAAGTGAATGAGAGTATTTACAAAAATGTTAAACTATTGCTTTTAAAAGATTTGGACAAGTTGTTCAACTCATAGGAACCTTTTGACTTTCTTAGTTAGTTACTGCATCTCTATTTTCATGTCTTGCCCACCTTAATGCATGCTGTAAAGCAGTCTCTTTTAACCTTTTGACTTTAAAGTTTTCATCTAGAGATTCATCTACAGAGATCCTAAACTTTTAGTACTTCTCAATAAAAAGTTAAATAAAATGGAATTGTTTATAGCATCCTTCGGCGGTCTACTAATGAAAACTGTGTATAATTGAAACACCAGCATTATTTTGGAGTTATGCAAGACAACTCTAAATGTGTTTAGCGAAAATGCAAAAGTGTTTCAGAGCAATCCACTGCTGCGTTAGTGAGTTAGTGCCTTTGTATCCAAATTTCAGATTGAAAGTTCACAAATAAGAGGAGAGATGCTGTATCAGTACTGTATTAGTACATTAGTATGTATTACTATGTAGTACAGTATTTGCACCTAATTCTGGTGAGAAACATGTATTGAATTATTTGAGAGGGCACCTAAGTTCAGAGGTACATGTTGTTGTCTGCAGTGAACAGTTAACTCGTATTCCAAGCTGGAATGTAACAGCACTGCCAACCAGCTGGCTACAGCCTGCCCTGGGCTGTGATTTAGGACAGGATATTGTTGAGATTTTCGGACACAAGACTTGGACTTCTGGTTAGTGATTACACAGCTGATTCTTCAGGTTGCACCATAAGTGAACAACAGATGGTGAGTGCGTCCAAGTACCTGCACAGTACAGAGCAGGTGACATTTATGATAAAGGCTCTCGAAGAGAACAAGTAGCACACACTAGGAGGCTAGTCATTGTTGGCTGTAGCTCAGGAGGTTGAGCAAGGTGGGTGGTTCTGAAGATTCTGAACCCTTTTGGTCCCGACCGTGCCATCGGTTGAATGGCATCAGTGTACGATTGTGTGTGTATGGGTACATTTTTATATGTAGTCTATAGCGCTTCGAGAGTTTGGAAGACAAAAAAGTAGCTATAAAAAAGTCAACTTATCAGAATCAGAAATCAGAAATCTTTTTAAAATTAAAGTGGCGATTACACAATAATTAAATAGAATAAAATGGCTAAAACAGTCAAACATTTTGAGAAATACACTCTTTCTCTGAGAGTGAGAAGTTCAGCTGTTGACTGAGTAAAGGAAGAAGGTGCCACTGCTTCCAAAAGCTGATGGATGCCCTAAAAGTCTTTGGTTTTTCCAGTAAGCAATTTGTTCATTTTTAACGGGGGGGGGGGGAGGACGACGACTTCCAAAATGAAACTCACCGAAGGGCGGGACTCAGAGAAAAAATCGCAATTACAAATCTTTCTGCCACTTCAGTACCACAGACAGCACCATGAATTCATCAATACACAGCACAGTTAGGCAACTGATGTTTCAGAGCCATGGTCGTGGCCATAGATTCTAAAACCTCTGTTGCATAATGAGTCAGACAGACTAGACTAACAAATGATTCAACTAAACAACCAGTATGCACCTGCACTTTCTCTGCTACCAGGGGGTGGAGTGAAGGTGTGTCAGTCTATAATAAATCCGTTTTCCGTGCCATTATACGGCTTAGGCGCAGCATGCAGCACCAAAGCCATATCAACGTAAAACCAATGTGCACCAGAAAATAATATATATATTTTTTTTAATTGGCAATCAGTAGTTTATCATTTTTACCAACCCTAGTAGAGGTGCATGGAGGTCTGGAGTTGAGAACCCAGTGTCTAGGCCAGGGGTGTGTAGGGGGCGGAGCCCTGCCCTTCGCGAACAGCAGAGAAACTGCACAAAGCAAGCCGTAGACCGGGGGTGTCAAACTCAATCACAGAGAGGGCCAACATTAAAAACAGGGACTGCATCAGAGTCTCCCACAGGCGCAGCTTGGCATCATACATGTCTGTGATCACATGGCCCTGAAGCTGGAGGTTTAACAGTGAGATACTTCCTTATGTCACACAAAAAGGCCAGCTCACATCGTCACTTTCGTCCCAGAGATCTGTGGTGTCTTTCCCTTTGCTTTCCAAAAACTTTCATTTCATTCACACATTCACACACAAATGTCTTTTCCCGTGGTTGTTCCATGCATTGATTTAATTACCAAAACCGGCGGGCCAGTTATGACAGACATATGATATTTTCTCGCGGGCCGAATATAATAATAATAATAATAATAATAATAATAATAATAATACATTTTATTTGTAAAGCGCCTTTCAAAGCTAAAAGCAATCTCAAGGCGCAAAAATGCAGGACAACAACAAAAACAGACATTAGAGGTTAAATAGGTCATAATAGCCTTGAGTTTGACACCCGTGCAGTGAACACTGAAACGTGCACATAAATGAGATAAATAATGTAAGCGTTTAGTTTATTTAATAAAAGAGCACCTGTTCAATGCAACACTGATACCACTATTAGTACTCGGAGACGTGTTATTCTTAAAAAATGCACGCATAAAATATTTGGCTTTTATGGCTCTCCCAGCCAAAAAGGTTCCCGACCCCTGGTCTAGGCTATTATTATTATTATTATTATTATTATTATTATTATTATTATTATTATTATTATTATTATTATTATTACTATTGTTATTATTATTATTATTATTATTATTATTATCATTATTGTTATCATTGTTATTGTTATTATTATCATTTTTATTATTATTATTATTAGCCAGATCGTTTTTATAAAATAATTACTGAATTGTTCGTCATCATTTTTTTAAAGTTGTGAATAAATATAATTAATGTAAGATTATTTAAAAGTTTTCTCAATTGGCTCTTTTGATTATCAGAATATGATTTTAGAGGGTAAACATTGATAGAAGAATTAAATGTTCAAACGAGGGCTGTGACATGTGTAAATAATAAAATAATTATTCAACTATAGATAATGCGCAAAAAGCTTAAAGACAAAACTTGCTATAGTTCAGGGGTTCTCAACGGGGGAAGCAATATTTTAGAAAGTTCTTAAATCTAAGATTTGAAAAACAAGAGCGAGGCAAAGTCCTTGTATGTGTAAATTTACTTGGCAATAAACCAAATTCTGAATTGATTCTGATCAGTGTTCAGGCAACTTTGTGTTGAAAAAAAACAAAAAGAACAGCGCCGCCACCCTCAGCCACCACTGCTCGAGAGCATTAATGTTTCCACCATGAATAAAACTAATCGGAATCATAAAAAACTAACGCTCTGGTCGGGACTTGGACCAGCAGCAGACGAGCTGCGCTTTGGCTGCATCTGTATATGCATCTGCATCACTACTGCTGATTCAGGCTGTGTGTGTTTAAAAAACTCTGATAGTTTCCGAACGTTGGAATCGACGTCGCTCCATTTATAATTAATGTGTTGGTAGTCGAACCTCTGATTGAAGAGGAACAATGCGGATTCCGTCCTGGTCGTGGAACAACGGACCAACTCTTCACTCTCGCAAGGATCCTGGAGGGGGCCTGGGAGTACGCCCATCCGGTCTACATGTGTTTTGTGGATCTGGAGAAGGCGTATGACCGGGTCCCCCGGGTGATACTGTGGGAGGTGCTGCGGGAGTATGGGGTGAGGGGGTCACTTTTGAGGGCCATCCAATCCCTGTACGCCCAAAGCGAGAGTTGTGTCCGGATACTCGGCAGTAAGTCGGACTCGTTTCCCGTGAATGTTGGCCTCCGCCAGGGCTGCGCTTTATCACCAATCCTGTTCGTGATTTTCATGGATAGGATATCGAGGCGTAGTCGTGGAGGAGAGGGGTTGCAGTTCGGTGACCTGAGGATCTCATCGCTGCTCTTTGCAGATGATGTGGTCCTTATGGCATCATCGGTCTGTGACCTTCAACAGTCACTGGATCGGTTCGCAGCCGAGTGTGAAGCGGTTGGGATGAGGATCAGCACCTCCAAATCTGAGGCCATGGCTCTCAGCAGGAAACCGGTGGATTGCCTACTCCGGGTAGGGAATGAGCCATTACCCCAAGTGAAGGAGTTCAAGTACCTCGGGGTCTTGTTCGCAAGTGAGGGGACAATGGAGCGAGAGATTGGCCGGAGAATCGGAGCAGCGGGGGCGGTATTACAGTCACTTTACCGCACCGTTGTGATGAAAAGAGAGCTGAGCCAGAAGGCAAAGCTCTCAATCTACCGGTCGATCTTTGTTCCTACCCTCACCTATGGTCATGAAGGCTGGGTCATGACCGAAAGAACGAGATCACGGGTACAAGCGGCCGAAATGGGTTTTCTCAGACGGGTGGCTGGCGTCTCCCTTAGAGATAGGGTGAGAAGCTCAGCCATCCGTGAGAGACTCGGAGTAGAGCCGCTGCTCCTTTACGTTGAAAGGAGCCAGTTGAGGTGGTTCGGGCATCTAGTAAGGATGCCACCTGGGCGCCTCCCTAGGGAGGTGTTCCAGGCACGTCCAGCTGGGAGGAGACCCCGGGGAAGACCCAGGACTCGGTGGAGAAATTATATCTCCTCACTGGCCTGGGAACGCCTCAGGATCCCCCAGTTGGAGCTGGAGGATGTGGCCCGGAGAAGGGAAGATTGGGGTTCCTTACTGGAGCTGCTGCCCCCGCGACCCGATTCCGGATAAGCGGTAGACGATGGATGGATGGATGGTGTTGGATCTTTTACTTTTTTGCACTTTGTAGTTCTCTCCTCTCCTTTCCTCCGCTCTGACTGGAGGTATGTGCGCACTTGTGTGTGTCAGGAGTGGAGCCCCGCCCTTCGCGAAACAGAGCAGAGGAGAGAATGTAAAAAGCGGCAACTCAGTAGACATCGAAACGTGCACATAAATTAGAGCACCTGTTCAATGTGAAAAGTGAGTTGTGATTTGGCGCTATATATTTATTAAAAAAAATAAGCGCCTTAGACTTGTTCCCTTGTTGGCTGCTCGTTTTCCGTTGGATCACTTAAGACTGCAAATTGTTTTGTATTTCTGATAGGCTGCTGTGTTTAACACCAATTAAAGTTTGAATGTCTGACCCGTTTCTCTTTGACTGCAGTATATGACACTGATTAAAGTTTGAATCTCAAACCTTTTACCGTTGCATTTGTTTAACACTCCTGAATAACATTTCTATTTACATGGCTTTTTTTGCTCCCTGGGTAAATGGCGTATTAGGGCAATTGAAGGTAAAAACAATTATTTTAATAGTATAATATTTATTATTATTTATTATTTAGAAATGTTATTATCTAACTTCAATCTCAGAGAATTAAAGTTTTTATAATAAGTAGGGCTGTCAAATTAGTGCGTTAATTTCGATGAATTAATCACAGAAAAAATAACGCGACAAAACAATTTACGCATATCAATCGCCCTCTTAGATGCCCCTTGACCCTTTACGTCAAATGACGCGGAGTGGCCACAGTAGCCTCGTCATCAGCGGATGAGAAAACGTTACTTTATCCCAATGAGTGGAAAGTTTCCATTTAAAAAACTAAAATATTGATAAATGCGATTCATTTATATTAATTAATGACAAAGCATGTAATTAATTCGACTAATTCTTTTAATCGCTTGACATCCCTAATAATAACATGATATAGCAGCCTAATAATACGAATTTAAATATAAAATGAATATAATCAATAATATAAATAATAAATACTAAGAATATTAATCATAATAATACAAACACAATAATAATCAACATTAAAATTCAGGGGAAACAATTAGCCTACATTTTTTTTGATGGGGGCGATATAGGACCTGAATAATTGTTACGAGGGCGCTGGCCCTAAAAAGGTTGAGAACCACTATAGTAAAAATAATGGTCCAAAATGATGTGAAATTGCATAGTTCCATCCATCCATTGCCTACCGCTTATCCGGGGTCGGGTTGCAGGGGCAGCAGCTCCAGTAGGGAACCCCAAACTTCCCTTTTCCGGGCCACATCCGCCAGCTCCGACTGGGGGGCTCCCGAGGCGTTCCCAGGCCAGTGAGGAGATATGATCTCTCCACCGAGTCCTGGGTCTTCCCGAGGTCTCCTCGCAGCTGGACGTGCCTGGAACATCCAGCTGGGAGGAGACTGGACAGTGCTTCCCTAGGGAGGTCCCTAGGGAAGCACCCAAGTGGCATCCTTACTAGATGCCCAATCCACCTCAACTGGCTCCTTTCAACGCAAAAGAGCACTCTACACCGAGTCTCTCACGGATGACTGAGCTTCTCACCCTATCTCTAAGGGAGATGCCAGCCACCCACCTGAGAAAACTTATTTTGGCCGCGTGTACCTGCAAACTTGTTCCTTTGGTCATGACTCAGCCTTAGTGACCGTAGGTGAGGGTTGGAACGAAGATGGACCTGTAGATTGAAAGCTTTGCCTTCTTGCTCATCTCTCTTTTTGTCAAAATGGTGCGGTAAAGCAAATCTCTCGCTCTGTTGTCCCCTCACTCGTGAACGAGACCCCGAGGTACTTGAACTCCTTCACTTGGGTTAAGGACTCATTCCCTACCCGGAGTAGGTAATTCACCGGTTTCCTGCTGAGAGCCATGGCCACAGATTTCGAGGTTCTGATCCTCATCCCAACCGCTTCACACTCGGCTGCGAACTGATCCAGTGATTGCTGAAGTTCACACACTGATGATGCCATCAAGACCACACCATCTGCAAAGAGCAGCAATGAGATCCTCAGGCCACCGAACTGCAACCCCTCTTCTCCACGACTACACCTCAATATCCTGTCCGTGAATATCACAAACAGCATTGGTGATTAAGTGTAGTCCTGGCGGAGGCCAACACTCACTGGAAATGAGTCCGAATCCGAATACTTACTGTCCAGGTATCCGGACACAACTCTTGCTTCGGGCGTACAGGGATTGGATGGCCCTCAAAAGTGACCACCACCCCCCACCCCATACTCCCGCAGCACGTCCAACAGTATCACCATGGGGACCCGGTCATACACCTTCTCCAGATCCACAAAACACATATACCCAGGTTGGGCGTACTCTCCAGGATCTTTGCGAGAGTCAAGAGTTGGTCCATTGTTCCATGGCCAGGACGAAATCCGCATTGTTCCTCTTCAATCCGAGGTTTGACTATCGGCTGAACCCTCCTTTCCAGCACCTTGGAGTAGACTTTACCAGGGAGGCTAAGAAGTGTGATACCCCTGTAGTTGGCATACACTCTCTGGTCCGCCTTTTTGAACAGGGGAACCACCACCCCGGTCTGCCACCCCCTAGGCACTGTCCCAGACTTCCACGCAATGTTGACGAGGTGTGTCAACCAAGACAGCCCCTCCATACCCAAAGCCTTCAGCATTTCTGGACGGATCTCATCAACCCCTGTGGCTTTGCCACTGTGGAGTTGTTTGACTACCTCAGTGACCTCCATCAGGGAAATTGACGATGATCCCCATCAGCTTCCAGCTCTGCCTCTACCATAGAGGGCGTGTTAGTCGGATTCAGGAGTTCCTCAAAGTGCTCTTTCCACCGCCCGATAACCTTCTCAGTCGAAGTCAGCAGGGTCCCACCTTTGCTGTACACAGCTTGGATGTTTCCCCGCTTCCCCCTCCTGATGTGCCGGACGGTTTTCCAGAAGCACTTTGGTGCCAAGCAAAAATCCTTCTCCATAGCTTCTCCAAACTTCTCCCACACCCGCTGCTTTGCCTCTGCCAAGGCTGCAGCCCTTTTGAGCCCATCGGTACCCTGCAACTGTTTCCGGATTCCTCCCAGATAACATAACCAAGAAGGATTTATGCTTTGAAATTGCATAGTTTTGCAATCCAAATCAAAAACCCTACAACTTTCTAGGGAAAGGAAGTTTAAATCTATGATTAATACTTAACAAATTATGGTGACTTATTTGTAAATAGTGTGTTAAATAGGTAGATAAGATTGCTTTGTAAATCTAATTTACACCACTGGGTATAATCTGGTTCAAATTTGACAAGCTCTTTGAAAAGTCTCTTCTTGGGCAGGAAGGTGTTTCTGGCCTTTTGTCTCCACAACATAGTAACAGCTGTTCACAGTCGGCTTGATAAGGCAGAAGGGGAGAGCTTTCTCCTTGTGGCTGCTTGCGTCATAGCCAGATAGTGTTATTTACTCCCATCTCTTCCCATGCGGAGCTATTCTAATAAAGCCCCCACTCACATTTGATTCTCATGGCCATGAGTAGGCTGTTGTCAGCTCAAACGGGTAAATGTTAGACTGGTAACATTTTATACAGATCATATTTTTAACAATCTTAACAAATCTGTGACAAAGGAATACTGTTGCCCTTTTTGGTTTTCTGTTTCAATTGTTTCCAGCAATTGTCTCTAAATTTACGAATATACCTTTAATGCTGACTTCAAGGTTTGAAGTAAATAACCCTGACAAAGTGCAGCTGTAGTCACTCTGATCACCACTATAACATTCCATCTGTATTTCATTGTGACCAAAAAGCCTGTTGTTATATATATATATATATATATATATATATATATATATATATATATATATATATATATATATATATATATATATATAATGCATGCATCAAGTCAACGCTTTCCATTGAAAAGCTCTGCACACCGATGACACCATACCACACGAAATATGTAGATAAAATGTGTAAGAATACGATATATGCAAATCCTCCAACCTAATGGACAACATTAGTTACTTGTCATTTCCTTTTTTAGCAATCCATGTGAGTGCTTTCTCAGCTCTAGCCTCGATCAACAAGGCAACATCACTTCTTAGTACTTTCCAAAACTGCTATAAAAGACTTAAAATAAAGATCACCCGATCTGATCTGCCACCCCTTAAAACTACCTTCTCCAATATTGTTAACGAATGTAGTGGGGGTAGGGGGCGTCATGTACAATGTACATGTTGTGAAGCATGCTAAACTATTTAGCTACCTGGCAAGTGGGATAGTGTTGCCTTTATGGTTAAATGTGGTTAGGTTACAAAAACTTCTTGGTTAAGGTTAGGGTTCGAGTCATGATTAAAAGAAACCAACATTTACTTTCAATAACTACCGTAGTTGAGTGTTTCAATAAAATATTGAAAACTTTTATATATATGAATAATTTTATGAATAATATAAACTCAGCTGTTATGGAGAAAGGCTATTTTAATATCAGAACCAGTGAAATTCATTCCTCACAGTTGGATGGCTGGATGGCCAACTGGGAAAAGATGGGGGTGGGGGCCAAACCCCTGTCATGTTCAGTGAAGAAGTTAGTGATGTGATATTTAGTAATGTAAAGTGTTAATATTTCAGTGACACCTATTTGTCACCAAAGGCTTGATTTGACTCTCACAGACATTTCTGCTGAGCATGCACACAATTGGCACAAAAGGTTTTTGTGTAATTTGAACAGACTGTCAACAGGTCCACCTGCCTCTCGCTACATGTGTCTCTCTGTCAAGGCTGCTGAAGGATCTGGATGCTCTCTTTTATCAGCAGGCTCGTATCTGCAGCAGAGCAGCTGCAAACCCAGTGACAAGCTGCACTCAACCTGCACCAATAATACATCATCATCTGAACACATCAACAGCTAACAGCATCTGCCATCAAACAAGATACAGTGCAGGAATCATGTGTTTTTTAATTCACAGAGTTGTTGTTGCCAGCTTTGGTCCCTGAGTTCCAGGATAAACTACTTCACTGTGCCAGAACAGCTGAACCTGCTGAATGTTTTTGACACCGAATTTCCTTTTGAACCTTTCATCACCCGGTCTTTCATTTTTGCACTTTTGCTCTTCCTTATAGCCTATAAGTATTACCTGGTGAGGACATATTAAGGGCATAGGTGGGATTGCATGGATGTCATTACCATCATAATCCAAATGACATCATCATCAGTGAATGATGTTTACTATCACAGGATATAATTATACTAATTGTAGCCAATGTCCGTGAAAAATCACGAGAAGAGATGAAGAGAAGTAGGCGTGTAGTCGTTGTTGTTATGCTGTTACAGATGTGTGCAAGGCGGAGGAGACCGGCCGCTCCCTTTGTTATCCTGCAGAATACAGTGAGCTGTTTGCTGTGTTTAGCAGTGCTGGCTAACTGGAAGTCTTTTAGGCAAGTGCTCGCATCTGTATTGCTGAGTTTGCGGTTTTGTTGACCCGGTGACGTCATGGGTCACTGGCTAATGTAACCAAAAGCGACTTTGAGTCCTCACGCGGAGTTTATGGCACTTCCGAATGCAGACACAGAAAGTTGTTTAGGATTTTCACACCCATTGAGGATCATGGGAAATTGAGATATATGGCTCACCTGTCATGGTGTGAGTGTCCCAACACATGCAAACAAAACAAGTAATAATCCGTTTTTTAATCTGGACTAAAACATGTATGATTACCACCACCAATTAATTTATTGAGTAAACTGTTATTGGAGAATTAAACTTCTGTACAGATTTAGTTTTTTCATGTGTGGATCAAATATCCTGAAGGAAATTTGCAACTGTTCTAGTCTGAGCATATAGTTTGTGGTGATAGTCTGATATAACAGTAAATAGTCATAAATAAAAAGTAACATCAAAGCTAAAATATATCTGCAGGTATTATTTATTAAGAGTATATCACTTGCACACCCACTGTGTCAGAATCAGATTTGATTAACACCGACTATGAAGAGAATGGGCAAGAGAGAAAGAGAAATTAAAGAGAACCTGAGACTTTATTTTGTCTCTATTTGGTTGTGAGATCTCAGCAACCCTGATGACACTCAGGACACTCAGGACTCTGGTAGTGGAATTTTGACAAAATGTTACTTGTCTATTTCCATTTTAATTTGTTAATTTATACTTTATATCACTCACTTTCAGAGGGAAGATATTGTACTTTTTACTCACCTACATTTATTTGAAAGCTTTATTTACCAGTGACTTTACTGATTCAGATTCTTAAAACACACAAATGTATTAATGTATTAGATTCATAAAAATAAGAGCAGTGTATACAGTAAAATTGTTCAAATTAGCTCCACCATGACCACCTTCAACATTAAAGTGATGCTTACACATCACTTAGAAGGTGGGCGAATTTACCCGAAAATACCTACAAACAACATACCCAAAGTAAATTGAAAGCTCCTCTTCAACCATTTGCACCAGCTGCATGATTTTGGTCTCATTCAAAAGATAACTCTCTTATTGTTCTTGCATAACAGTGAAGAATCACTCCAAGTGCTTCTGGCACTGAGTAATAGTGGCCTGAATATACTGAATTTGAAGAAAATACACTCTGCCAGAATTTCTTTGTTGAAAAAGATGTCTGAAGATGGGTATAGCTGGTAGTCCCGAGCTGAAATACACAATAGAAACATAAAACCAAGTGTTATCAAGTTCACCACCAAATTTCAGATAAAAAGGGATAAAAACTTAATTTATTAGACAGGTTTGTCTAAGAGTAACACCAGGTGTACACCAACTGTGCAATATGTACATGTACTGTACATATTATAATATTTATTAATAAATATTATTTTTATCTATTTATAAATAACAATTATATACCCATATTCCCTGTTAGTAGTAATCACAAGTGAAGTATAAAGAGATTTCTTTCTAATATTTTTATATATTTTTTGTATTTCTTTCTGTACAATAAATAATAAATATTATTTTGGAAATCATTTTTGTTTTGAAAAAACAAACCAAGGGAAGTGACGCATCTAACAAAAGAGGCGCTCATTTTCTATACGATGCGTGGGCACTTTCTTATCAAGTTGACACTCATTGGCTCATGAAGATTGTAAAAAACCCATCGAAGCTCCGATTGGCTCAAATGAAGTGTCAATCTAATGCTGAAACCCCCGCTAAAACCAGGACGTGTCTGAACCGTGATGAGCGCACGAGATATTAAGTTATGACTGTTTATGATCACACAATGTAAAAATTGATCAGCTGATTTCACAGATTGCAACACCTGTTCATGGGCTTTTATTGATGTGACGATGTTCACAGTGGATAACTTTTTTACCGGAAACGAACGTGTGGACATCTGGCAATGCCTTAAGAGAGTCCTTTTCAAAATATTGCTGAAAAGAAGATATTTATGAGGCATAGGTAAGTGGGCTCAAAGTTATGATTTTGATTTTGAGTGTACTTGCTAGTTTGAGGAGCTGATTGTACCGCTGTTGTGATTTTCATCTCTATATTAAAATAGACGAGATTCTAAGCTTTCCAAAAATATAAAAAATACATGTACAGGCGCAATAAAACACCTGCTGGGCCCGCCGGCGGGCCCACGCACGGTGCATTAATAGTTATAATATTATTACTTGCTTGTCTGTGTGGAGTTTGCATCCAGGTTCTCTGGTTTCCTCCCACAGTCCAAAGACATGCAGATTATTATTTCATCAGACAACACGTTTGTTGTTTCCTGCTAGTAAATGTTGCAGCCAGCAATATGACCTTATCTTTAACACCTTTAATATTTCAATTGAAACAGTATTATCCTTATACAGTATGTGTAAATGTATTCCTAATTGAAGTTGCATTTATAGAAGCAAACCTGTTATTTTGGTCTAGTTTTGATAAAACTATACTATTGCAATACAAACTGAGTTAACAATTCTTAACACACAGAAAAGGAGATCCACATTGATTATACTTCTCATCAATAAATCAAAACCAGCAAAAAATCGAAGTTGACTTAGTTCAGTGATATGAACACATCATGTTCTCTCTGATAAGCCTCACAAACTGAAGTAGGTCACATCCGCCATATAATCTTTAACACACAGAATGTTACATGATTGCCAGCCTGATATCAATCATATTTATTTTTCTTACTCGAGAATTTGGACGGACCTTTAATTTTGATTCTAACTTCAAAATGATAATAAAACTACAAGTGCCTTGAGAGTTCCAGCCAAGTTAATCAGATTGATTAATGTTAAAATGTGAAGAGTTTTCAGTAGTGAAGAGCGAGTGAATTGAGCAGTAACAGTTTTATTGGGCTACCTCTGTTATAATGGTAAAGTGAGAGGTACTGTAAATGAAGAAGCAGTAATCAAACTCAGGACAGTCTTACTGTGGTGATGTACGTATTTTTAATACTGCTAATTATAGGTCAACTGATTTAGGACACAAAGCTCTCACATGCAGTCTCAGAGTATTCCCCTACTTGGGTGGTGCAGCCATTCACTAGAAGTTACAAACTGTACATACTATACTGCCTTGTCTTTTCAGTTCCTTTTGATGTGGAAGGATGTAGAACATTTACATGACATGCGTACAATGAAAGAGTTACTAGATGCTGTAATAAATCCTACTGTCCATACTGGCCATCCATACTGAATCATTGTTTTGTAAAAATTAAATCCCATCCCATTTTACAGATTTCTTCTCATTGGAGTTACAGACACTGAACGCAGCCAACATTGCATCATGTCTAATGGAAAACAGGTTTCATCAACCACATCCATCATTATTAGCATGTTCCCCTCGACTCTGCTCTTTGCCTTGTAGGAGACTTCAGCAAGCTTTAGAATAGAATAGAGCATAGGTCTTCAACAGGCGGCTGTACTGCAGGGGGGGGGGGGGTCGCAAAATTGTAGATAAAGATAAAGTAAAACAAAAAATATATATTTTTTGTATATATATTTTGCTTTTTTGCTTTGCTCAAACACATTCCCTTCTCCGCTGTGTTTCGCAAAAGGCGGGACTTCGCTCTTCCGACACACACCTACAGTCAGAGGAAAGGAGAGGGGTGAACTAACAGAAATTCGCGCCACATGCCACTCAGTATAAAGATTTGGTTGTGAAAGAAACCCATATGTATGTAGCTATATGGGGAAAATATCCAAATAATATGATTATGTCAGCAACCTATCTCTTCAGACTGATGTGTTCCTGCCTGTCAGCCATCCTGTGCTGTCAAGTGTGATAATGGCCAGACTGGATCAGGACGTCACTCAGAGCCACACAGTCTGGACAAGGACTAATCACAAAGTCCTTGTCCCACATATAAGAGTTGCATATTGTTGTCTCTTGTCCAAAAGCACGACACTGAGCCCATTAAGATAAATATGTTACATAATGCTTGTCAAAGTTCAAACATCAGATCCCATCAGTGGACAGAGCTACACTGCTGTCAGAACAAGTCCTCTAACTTATGCAACAACATACATTGTTTTAACTGCCCTTTAGGACTATAAAGCTGCTTTTCACACGATCAGCAGTAAAACAGCTCAGCACTGACTGTGCTGTTGTTTTCCTTTTGCTTGAAATTGCCACTGAGCGCTGCGCTCAAAGTTCAAATTATTTAAACTTTGACCTTGATTGCCGCTGACCTTTCAAAGGGCAACTAATGAGATAACAGCTGTATGAACGGGAGGTAACTATAGAAACAAAACTAACTGCCTTCACCGCAAGGCTCTGCGCCCGACCTTGTGGTGAGCGCAGAGAACATTTCCTATTATGTGAAGGCAGTGTTTTGTGATCTGACCCCACGAACAGCAGCTCAACATTATTTGTGACTTTCTCTATCATTTTCAGCCATATTGACCCTGAAACACATTTGAAACACACGTGAGTCACACTATTTGAAAGTGGGGGTTCTTAGCTTTCCTATGATATCTGTATTGTTTTTGCTGTCCAAATATTGGTTATTTATTCAAATGAATCATAAAACATAAAACTAATTCATCCAGACATGTTTTCACAAACACATACACACACTATACTGTTCTCCCTTTATGATTTCCACAAATTAATCCATTGAAAAAAGGCACTCCTATACACACTCATTTCCACGTGCACGCTTGGTCTCACGTGCACGCCCATCAATATAAAATACAAGGAAAAGTATAACTTGTGCACATAATTTGGTCATGTTTGAGCACATGCTTATTTGCACACCCATAGCCACATGCGTGCCCATACTCACGTGCACGATAATAATTTACAATTTTAATTAAAAATGTAATCTGTGCACATGTTTGAGCATATGCTTATGTGCTCACACTCATGCATGTACATGTTCATGTGCACACCCACACCATTGATCATCAACATGGGTTCATGTTTTAAATAAAACAGAGTTTGTATACATAAATACTTGAATAGATAGATATCCAAATAGCAAAAATAACATCCAAATAACAAATATATGCTTTTAGCTGCCTATCTCTGCAAATGTTTCGATTATTAAATCAATCAAGGCAGTTATTATCAGGACAAAAAACCTGTTGTCTCTAATTATGTAATTATCACACTACTACTTTTGTGGTGCCCTCTAATTATTCTATGGTGAATAAACATAGTTGTTTCACGCACCTCCCGCCCCAGTGTGTGCTGGAGGTCACAGTCTAATGAAGCCAACAAAACCACATCACAGTCCGTGAAAATCACTAACAGAATTAGTAAGTAGGGACAACCCTGGAAGAGGACAACACCTACTGGATATGTGTTTGGCTTTATAATTTTGTTTCCTAGTTCTTGTCAGTATACGTGCCGCATCATTCTGGATCAACAAGAGTCTTAAGGGAATTATTGGGACAGCCTGATAATAAGGAATTAAAATAAGAAGGCAGAAAGAAGTTTATTTAATGTGGGAGTTAAAGGACAGATCCTGATCAAAGATAACTCCCAAGATTCCTTACGGTGGTGCTGGAGGCCAAGTTAATGCCATCCAGGGAAACTATATCTTTAGATAATGCATTTCGGAGGTGTTTGGGGCTGCATACAATAATCTCAGTTTTGTCTGTGTTTAACATCATCCATGTTTTTATGTCCTTAAGGCAGGCTTATAGTTTAGTTAACTGAGTGGTTTCATCTAGCTTGAGCAATAGATATAATTGTATATAGTTGATATAATAGGTACAATCATCGGCAAAGCAATGGAAGTTTAAGGAGTGGTTCCTAATAATATTGCCCAAAGGAAGCATATATAAGTTGAATAGACTAGGTCCAAGTACAGAACCCTGCGGGACTCCAAGACTGACTTTCAGTCTGCATGGAGAATTCATCGTTAACGTGTACAAACTGAGATCGCTCAGATAAATAGGACTTAAACCAGTTTAGCGAATTTCCTTTTATGCCAACACAATGTTCTAGTCTCTGTAGTAGAATGTCCTGATCAACAGTGTTGAAAGCAGCACTGAGGTCTAACAAGACAAGAACAGAGACAAGTCCTTTGTCTGATGCCAATAAAAGGTCATTGGTAACTTTCACCAGTGCCGTCTCTGTGCTATGATGAACTCTAAATCCAGATTGAAATACCTCAAATAAATTATTATATAAAAAAATACAACTGTTTTGCGACTGCTTTCTCAAGGATCTTAGTGAGAAAGGGTAGGTTAGATATCGGTCTAAAACCTCTGGATCAAGACTAGGCTTTTTAAGAAGTGGTTTTATTACAGCTACTTTAAAGGATTGTGGTACGTAGCCAGATAATAGAGACTTCTTTAAACAGTTTAGTTGGAATCGGGTCTAAAAGACAGGTTGATGGCTTAGATGATGAGATTGTTGAAGTTAGTTGGTTACGGTCGATTGGAGTTAAACAGTCTAGATATATTTCAGGAGTAATTCGGTACCGATTGAGGGCAAAAGGAGATTAATTTTGTCACTAATAAGTATAATTGTATCGTTAAAGAAGCTCATGAAGTCATCACTACTGAGAGATATAGGAATAGAAGGCTCTGTAGAGCTGTGGCTCTCTGTCAGCCTGGCTACAGTGCTGAAAAGAAATCTGGGGGTGTTCTTATGTTCTTCTATTAATGAAGAGTAATAAGCTGCTCTGGCATTACGGAGAGTCTTCTTATACGTTTTAAGATGATATAACCAGATTAAACGAGATTCTTCCAGTTTGGTGGAATGCCATTTACTTTCAAGATTCCTGGACTTTTGTTTTAGTTTGCGGATTTGGGAGTTAAGCCACGGAGCTTTCTGTTTCATTATCTTCTTTTTTAAGAATAAAAAAATATATATTCAGTTGTTCACAGTTTCAGTGTGATGTGCATCATGACTTCCAGCTTACTGAGAAGTGTTTGTCTGTGCATCACAGTACATTTCAACATCTTCCATTAGATAGAAACACACAAAAGCTACAGGTAGGGTAGTTGTTGTCAATGAAAAGTCCCAGGCTCCATACAGTATACTTAATAAAATAGTGCAAGAGATATAATGGTGCAAGTAAAATGCAGGAATAAATAAAATATATACACATAAAATAGAATAAGATAAAGCAATGTAAAATGAAATACTGTACAGTAGAATAAATACTGTACACTGTAATAATATATAAATATGTGGATACGTAGAATAAACAGGTGTGTGTACTTTAAACACATGTAAGTAGTGACACTTCACAGAGCTCATGAGTTCAACAGTCTCATGGCCTGTGGGATAAAACTGAGAGTCTGCTGCTCTTGGCCCGGATGCTGCGGTACCGTCTGCAGACGGCAGCAGACTCAGCTGTTTGATGCCAAGGTGACGGGGGTCTTTAATAATCCTGTGTGTCTTCTTCCTCCATGGATGGCAGCTCCATCCTGGTGATGTGCTGAGCAGCTTTCACTCTCTGTAGAGGGTGTAACAGTGTGGCAGTCTGACACCACCTGTAATCACATGTATGCTCTCATGCATTTGCTAAAGCAAAATGCTTCTTGGCATCTAACTTCATATCATTTACCATTTATCTTTATTTCACAACATGACTGTGATGATCCATGTGATCAATCTCTGTAGTGTGAACTTTTCACTTAAGATATTTTTTGTGGATGAAACCTTTCCACAAACAATCTTTAATGTTCAAATTTCACAAAACTCATGAACAGGTTAAGAGAAGCAATTTGTGTAAATAAGAGAGTTGGCTGAATCTGACTGGGGACTTATAGACAAGCCTTACAGAAAGAAATAAGAGAGATGTAGGACAAGAATATGAGACCCGAGGCCCAATATTAGTTACTACAGTTAAAGCATTTGTCAAGCCTTTATTTCTATTTTCTTTTATAGAGATGTCTGTCAGAAGTTATGCAAGCAGCAGATAAAAGAAAGGTCAAAATACTAAGGGACAAACTGCTGAATAAAAAAATGTTTATGAAGATGATACACTGTCTCCTGGTCACACTCAGTAATCATCTGTGTGTTTACATCCTTACTAATCTTAACAGTGTACCCAACAAACACTTATCACAATCTACTGTACACTTCTTTCATTGTCATATTCACTCTAACACTGAGCAACACAACAAAAGGAGATCAGGAGACAAAGAATAGCTTGATAAGTAAAGTTTTGTCGGAGGTGAATGAACTCATACATACTGTGCAGGTTTCATGAATGTACTGACGCCGGTGTCCTGCAGCTACAGAGGATTTATAAAGTCAAACATTTAGGACAACGGTTTGCATCTCTAAATTGTAGGTCCAATGAGCAACTCTGACAAGGTTAACATGGCACGTACTCAGAATACACACACCCACATTGGGTAATATGAAAACTGGTAGAGATTACTACATGTCAGGAGCTTATTAATAAGCTTGCAGGTTATGAAAGTGGCAATTACTCACCATTATCAATCAATATCAACAAAGCTCAACTTAGTACAAATGTTTTTCAGAATGCTTTGTAGTAGACATTTAAACATGGCCTAACTAATCAGTAGTGATGTGCTGGTGACATTGTTTAGATGTAGTCCATAAATATCAGGCTCATGATTAACACAATATGTAATGATATACTTAAGCAATAGCTCACGACAGGCCGTGGTATATGCTCATTATATCACAGTTAAGGGGCGTGGCGAAGCGGAGGGTCGACAACCCCCTTAACTGTGATATAATGACCATATATCACGGTCTGAAGTGAGCTATTGCTTTTATAAAACGGTTACCAAGTGTGGCAATATGAAAGAAAAATACACCCTCCAATTTAAATAGTTTTTATTATTAAATAATGATGTTCAAAATAAAATAGTCCCTCCGTTGCCTTCAGCACAAAACATAGTGCTAACAGCTAGCGCGGTGTTCTGTTCGTTTCGGGTTTTTTCCATTTGGTCTACCTGCTCTTCACGTAGCTCGTGCATGTCGTCTTTCAGATGCTTTTTTCTCTGGAGATAGACACTGATCAATCTACTCCTCCATAGTAGAGAACATTGTACTATACTAAATGGACGGTCCCTTGTATTGGCGCATGCGCGACCGGAACCCGGAACCAGATTGAACTGTAAACACGTCTGTGTTTCAGCCTGTATAGTACGTTTTTGATTATTGTCATTTCACGCTGATATTATTTATAATAAACGCAACCGAACGAATGGAACTCTGTTCTTATTTACATAGTAAATCTTTGTAAGTTTGTTTCTTAACGGACGTAATTTAACAGCTGTAACGGTTGTAGGTTTTTCTCAGAGGCGGAGGATACTGACTTGTTGTGAAAAGTAACTACAATTCTACCCGTGATATTATACCCGCTCATTATATCACAGCTAAGAACCAATCAGATTGCTTGATTTGACATGTCCGTTTTATAAAGTAATGTAATGCCCTATGGCCTGCAGTATCACACAGTATCATAAAAACGTGACAGATCTAAATGTATAAAACTTGGTTATTTTTGGAAAATGTGTGTAAAACATGCAGTCGGGGCGGCTGTGGATCAGGACGTAGAGCGGTCGTCCACTAATAGGAGAATCGTGGTTCCCCGGCCCCTGTGGTAAACATGTCGAAGTGTCCTTGGGCAAGATACTGAACCCCATATTGCTCTCAATGGCATGGCCAACGGTGTGTGTGTGTGCGTGTGTGTGTGTGTGTGGCTCTGCCTCTGGGTGAATGGGTGATTGGGTGAATGGGTGAAAACCGCTTTGATTGGTCGGAAAGACAAAAAAGCGCTATATAAATGCAGTCTGTTTACTTTGTAGGACCGATAAACCTTGAATTTTAAAGTATAAATGTATTGTTACATATTTTGAATTTCTGTTTGTCACATATAATATGCACATTAAACTGATTAATACAATTACATTTATGTGCAAATTTGCCATTTATTCTTTTGTCACATATTACGTAACAGTAAGTTCTAAAGTAAAATGATTCACAGTTTAATGTATTAATTATGTAACTATATACTGTTGGGACCCTGCTGACTTCGACTGAGAAGGTTATCGGGCGGTGGAAGGAGCACTTTGAGGAACTCCTGAATCCAACTAACACGGCCTCTATGGTTGAGGCAGAGCTGGAAGCTGATGGGGGACCACTGCTTTGCAGATGATGTGGTCCTGATGGTGTCATCGGTCTGTGACCTTCAGCAGTCACTGGATCGGTTCGCAACCGAGTGTGAAGTGGTTGGGATGAGGATCAGCACCTCAAAATCTGAGGCCCAGCACCTTAAAATCTGAGGCCATGGCTCTCAGCAGGAAACCGGTGGATTGTCTACTCCGGGTAGGGAATAAGCCCTTACCCCAAAGTGAAGGAGTTCAAGTACCTCGGGGTCTTGTTTGCGAGTGAGGGCACGAAGCGAGAGATTGGCCGGAGAATTGGAGCAGCGTGGGCAGTATTGCATTCGCTTTACCGCACCGTTGTGACGAAAAGCTGAGCCAGAAGGCAAAGCTCTTGATCTTCCGGGCGATCTTCGTTCCTACCCTCACCTATGGTCATGAAGGCTGGGTCATGACCGAAAGAACAAGATCGCGGTTACAAGCGGCCAAAATGGGTTTTCTCTGACGGGTGGCTGGCGTCTCCCTTAGAGATAGGGTGAGAAGCTCAGCCATCCGTGAGAGACTCGGAATAGAGCCGCTGCTCCTTTGTGTTGAAAGGAGCCAGTTGAGGTGGTTCGGGTATCTAGTAAGGATGCCACCTGTGCATTTGTTTTGTGTTAAACATTAATATCTACAGTAAATACATACTGAACATGCATTCTTTTCCATTTTCTACTATCGTATGCATTGAATCCAGTAATCAAAATGTTACTCAATTAAATGTATTAAGTATTACCATCAAAGAAGAAGTAAAAGTACTCATTTTGCAAAAAGGCCCTTTTCAGAATAATATATAACATAATTATTATTGATGCGTTAATGTGTTCATCAACTCCTGTTCAGACCTAGTCTGTGCACACTCCTGTGAAAACAGAAAGCACATCACTAATGCAGATTATCCTCTCCAGAATGATTGCTTTCTTCTTTTCCATCCCGCCAGCCAGAATGCACATACAGTGACGTAGACCAGTGGTTCCCAAATGTTCTCTCCTTACTTACCTCTCCACTATGTCTCTGACTGTAATTGTGTGCGTTCGCGCGCGTGTGTGTGGGTTCGGAAGCGGAGCTCCGCCCCTCACGAAGCAAAGCAGAGGAGAGGAGAGAATGTAAATATGGCATGCGTGCGGTGAGGTTCATGGCTGAGGAGGCCTGACTCTGATATTAGCTATCAGTAGCTTGTTGGTGCTACAGTGCACCTGACTCTGATGTTATCCAGCAGTAGCTTGTTGGTGCTTACCGTCTCTGCGTAGAAGAAGAGCAGCAACACAAACCTGTGGGCTCACGTTCGCCCTCTTCAGTGCGGCAGAGTACTGTCTGACTCACCAGGTGTTTTCTCACTGTGATTTTATGTCACATCAGCAAGACTAAATATGTTACACACATAGCATACATTAACTGGACTATGGAAATCAAGACGCATAATAAAAGTGTCTGTAAACATTATATTGGTGACATACAGAGAGATAGCAACAGGCACGCGCCAAATGCATGCGCTCAACCTAGTTTGCGAGGGATTGCGCAATCCGAGGTGAGGCTCAGCTCGTCGCTGCCGCAGCTCGCTTCTTTCCTTTCTTTTCCTTGGCCTAAACATCATCAGAATATAAATTTAATTTTGAAATATTTTTTCCACAAATATGTATTATTACACAAATAGTCTATTCTCTTTATTGCATAGCTTCCCTCTTGGTTGCGCTGCTTACAGCCTCAGATCGAGATTTGGAAGTCTGGCCTTTATGTTAGAGCTTTTATCCAATCATATTTCAGCCATAATGTGTTGCCATGGTCCACGAAATCTGCCCTTAGGCTTTCAGAATCAACAGTGCGGGCGCCTGTAGCTTAAAGTGAACGGAGACAAAACTCTGGCGTTAACCAATCAGATTTCGAGTTGGCGACATCAGGGCCAGCTAGAAGGCATACGATAATGTCAGCATGTCTACGTCTTTTGATTGGATACGCACTATTGAGAGGCAGAGCTATGCAGAGCTAGTAACTGACCTTGAACGAGCTAGTTTGTGTAGATTTCTACATTTCAACCCACAATGGCTGAAGGAGGAGAAGATATCGGTTTGGTCGCAGATATCATTACAACACCATTTTCGAGACAAACTTTTCAAGAAAAGCTAGATATCGTTAGAAGAGAAAGGCCAACTCCGACGCCAGCGAGTCTATCCCTGTGCCTACTGCTTCTGCCGAGCGGTCATTCTCGGCCTTAAAGCGAATTAAAACTTATGGCAGAAATGCTACTGGACAGACTCGGTTTTCAGCATTAGCCTCCATGTCTATAGAAAAGGACTTATTGGTGGAACTGAAACGCACAGATAAACTGTACAACAGTCATTGAAGTCTTCTTGAGGAAAGAAAGGAGGATGGATTTTGTGTTCAAATAATCCGTTGTTTTGGTGAGTAACAAGCATTTTGTTTTTTGGCAAATATATAAAATGTTTGATGCTTCTGCAAGAGATGTAGAGATGTGTGTGGCGCACTGGCTCAGCTGTGCAGTAAAAGTACTCAAGGAGACTTGTTGAATTGTTTTGGTTTAACCTTTATCAAAGTGGACATTCAAGGCTAGGAATACACTTTCACCACTGTCGCAAATATATCCTCATGAACAAATGCAAATTATTTGTTTGTTTTCTTTTATTTTCAGTGAATAGTTTATGTGTCTTTATTCTTTATCGTCACGTTTCTTAAATGAAACTGCTTTAGGTGCGACAATGCGTTGTTTAGTGAACACACTTGTTAAAGCTCACATACTTTTAGTGGACTTAATAAAACTTTGTAGACTATTTATTGATTTATTGATTATAAATGCTTTGGAAATATTAATATAACTATAGTTTCTATAGCCATGGCGTCATAATGATGGTATTAAGAGGTGGAATAATTCAGGTAGGACTGTGTAGGACATCACTGAAGGCCTAGGTGTGAAATGCACGGCCTGCCACTGCTCTCCAGTGTGCAGCACTTCTCAACAGGTTCTGTCCAACATGAGCAAGGTCAGTGTCTTCCATTTTCTGCTACACAGATTACACATTTCGCACCTACTATCTGAGACAGTTCGGGGAGATGTGATGCATATAAACTCTGCACACACACATACTTTACAGAGAAAAAACTGCTGCTGATTTGCATAGATTCCTGTGTCAGCAGATCTAATCAAGGAAAATGAACCTGACCAAAAAGTCAACAAAAATCCTTCGCCTGTCTACGACCTTATCCTCATTGAGTGAACACACAGACATAATGCACAGAATAGGTTTGATGACCTAATGTACAGTGGTGACAGCTAGGATAATGATACTAACAAAGAAAGACGTTAAGTTGTAGGTTTGGATAACTTAGCTATAGCATGGTGTTACGCCTCAAACACAGGGAAGGAAGACTCATACGCACGACTCCGGACACAATGATAAAGTGTAAAAAAACAATACTTTACTTCAATAAAACAAAATCTTAACTCAAAGCGCTCACTAGGAGGATAAACAAAGTTCTCTGAAAAAACACACTGGTACTTGGCACACTGGAACTTACACATGCTATGACAAGGATAAGACAAGACGAACTGACACACGACAAGGGGAGACAGGACAATTTATACAAGAGGTGAGTGGGAACAGGTGAAAACAATCAGGGGCGAGGCAGACACTGACGATGGAGGGACATCACACCAGGACAGGAAGTAAAGGGATCTGGGTTGAGAAACAAGAGGTAGGTACAAAATAAAACAGGAAGTGACAAGACAACATGAACAACTCAACAAATTTGACGAGACTTGACACATGGTCGAAAGTATGTTTGATCATGGGTTTGGTGTTATGGTTGTTTAGCAGAGCTCGCTATTGTTCTCCATTAAAGCAAAGAGACCAAAAATAGTGTAGTTCAGTGATGGGACAGTGATGTATACAGTGGGTCAGAGAGACAGGTCATTTTAAGAGAGCTGCTTGCTGGAGAAAAGACATGACCTGGTGTACGATTAAATCTGAACACAAATTTTCACCGCTTTCCAATTGTAGTTTGAACTTCAAATAGCAGCTCTAACAGTGAGTATCCACCGGTGTCATTTTCATCTGGAACCTACTGTGGTTACTTGAGTATAAAACACACAAGTCTTGCCTCTGAAGCTTGCCTTGTACAGGGCACTGTGTACACTGACACAAACTCCTCCCAGGGAAGAGTTTTATAATTTGTGTACCACGAAGCGTGTTGAGCAGAGCCAGGCATTCTTTGTCTGAGATAACGTCACGACAGCGGTTAACCCAGGCTTTCTTCTATCAGGGTTTGTTGGGGCATCATAAAAGAGGGCTGTTTGGCATCATTCGACTCTGACTACTCTGCTGCCCACTTCAGTCAGGGGAATATAAAAAAATACAACAGGCAGGAGGCAACACTGTGTAAATTTGTAAGTGAATATATTATATTGATATACTGTATATATATATATATATATATATATATATATATATATATATATATATATATATATATATATATACATACAGTATATAACATCATGTGTTTCAAATCAAATCAAATCAAATTTATTTGTATAGCCCAATATCACAAATTATACATTTGTCTCAGTGTGCTTTACAGACTGCACAGGTTACGACACCCTCTGTCCTTAGACCCTAGCATCGCACGAGGAAAAACTTCCTAAAAGAAACCCCATAATTAAAGGGGGAAAAATGGAAGAAACCTCAGGGAGAGCAACAGAGGAGGGATCCCTCTCCCAGGAAGGACAGACATGCAATAGATGTCATGTGTACAGCATAAACAACATAGTACAAATACAACATTTGACAGAAAATGAGTTGTTGAAAAAGAGAAAGTTTGGATGAATCCAAGAAAATGTCAAAAAGGCTTCCCGGTGTCCAGCAGGACCAGGGCAGCAGGCACAGCCACGATTCCTGATCCTGACGTAAACTTTATCAGTGGCAACCTGCCACATGAGACACAGAAACTCCGGAGGATGAGTTAGTAACATACATTTACATAAATGCATACAGATAGAGAGGGAGAAGAAGAGAGGGAGGGGGAGGAGAGAGGAAGAGAAGGAAGAGAGCAGGGAGGTGTCCCCCGGCAGTCTAAGCCTATAGCAGCATAACTAGGGGCTGATCCAGGGCAAACCTGAGCCAGCCCTAACTATAAGCTTTATCAAAAAGGAAACTCTTTAGCCTACTCTTAAATGTGGAGAGGGTGTCTGCCTCCCGAACACAAACTGGAAGCTGGTTCCACTGGAGAGGAGCTTGATAGCTGAAGACTCTGGCTCCCATTGTACTCTTAGAGACTCTAGGAACCACAAGTAACCCTGCAGTCTGGGAGCGTAATGCTCTAGTTGGTTTATAAGGTACTATGAGATCTTTAAGATATGCTGGAGCCTGACCATTAATGGCTTTGTAAGTCAGGAGAAGGATTTTGAATTATATTCTGTATTTTACCGGGAGCCAGTGCAGAGCAGCTAATACAGGAGTAATCCTGTATCCCGTTTCCTTGTTCTTGTCAATACACGTGCCGCTGCATTTTGGATCAACTGAAGAGTCTTAAGTGACTTTTTGGGACAACCTGCAACAATGAGTTGCAGTAATCCAGCCTTGAAGTAACAAATGCATGGACTAGTTTTTCTGCATCATTTTGAGACAGGATGTGTCTTATTTTTGCAATGTTACGTAGATGAAAGAAGGAAGTCCTTGAGATTTGTTTTATGTGGGAGTTAAAAGACAGATCCTGATCAAAGATGATGCCAAGATTCCTTACAGTGGTGCTGGAGACCAAATTAATGCCATCCATAGCTTCTATGTCATTAGAAACTGCGTTTCGGGCCAAGTATAATAACGTTATAAAAAGGCGTTTAGGGCCAAGTATAATAACTTCAGTTTTGTCTGTGTTTAACATCAAGAAGTTGCTAGACATCCAAGTTTTTATGTCCTTAAGGCATGCTTGAAGTTTAGCCAATTGATTGGTTTCATCTGGTTTAATTGATAGATATAATTGGGAATCATCCGCATAACAATGAAAGTTTATAGAGTGGTTCCTTATAGGAACCACTCTATATATATCCAAAGGAAGCATATATAAGGTGAATAGAATCAGTCCAAGTACAGAATCCTGTGGAACTCCAAGACTGACTTTGGCTGTCATGGAGGATTTATCGTTAACATATACAAATTGAGATCGCTCAGATAAATAGGACTTGAACCAGCTTAGTGCGGTTCCTTTTATGCCAACACAATGTTCTAGTCTCTGTAGTAGAATGTCATGATCAACAGTGTCGAAAGCAGCACTGAGGTCATACAAGACAAGAACAGAGAAAAGTCCTTTGTCTGATGCCAATAGAAGGTCATTGGTAACTTTCACCAGTGCCATCTCTGTGCTATGATGTACTCTAAATCCAGATTGAAATACCTCAAATAAACTATTATTATGTAAAAAATCACACAACTGTTTTGCGACTGCTTTCTCAAGGATTTTAGCGAGAAAGGGAAGGTTAGATATCGGCCTATAGTTGGCTGAAACCTCTGGATTAAGACTAGGCTTTTTAAGAAGTGGTTTTATTACAGCTACTTTAAAGGATTTTGGTACGTAGCCAGATAATAGAGACAGGTTGATCATATTTAATAACGAATTGTTAATTAAGGGTAAAACTTATTTAAACAGTTTAGTTGGAATCGGGTCTAAAAGACAGGTTGATGGCTTAGACGATGAGATTGTTGAAGTTAGTTGGTTAAGGTTGATTGGAGTAAAACAGTCTAGATATATTTCAGGAGTTACTAATGTTTTTAAAATTCCGGAGGTTGAAGTTAAGTCATTACCAATTGAGGTCAGGAGGAGATTAATTTTGTCTCTAATAATTATAATTTTATCGTTAAAGAAGCTCATGAAGTCGGCACTCCTGAGAGATATAGGAATAGAAGGCTCTGTAGAGCTGTGACTCTCTGCCAGCCTGGCTACAGTGCTGAAAATAAACCTGGGGTTGTTCTTATTTTTCTTCTATTAAGGAAGAGTAATAAGCTGCTCTGGCATTACGGAGAGCCTTCTTATACGTTTTAAGATGATCTAGCCAGATTAAACGAGATTCTTCCAATTTAGTGGAACGCCATTTACTTTCAAGATTTCTCGACTTTTGTTTTAGTTTGCGGATTTGTAAATTAAGCCATGGAGCTTTCTTTTTCTGTTTTATGATCTTCTTCTTTAGAGGAGCGACAGAGTCGAGTGTTTGTACTAGTTTATGGAGTGTATACTTGTTAGCTATAGCTAAACTGTTACTGTTGTAACCGCGAAAAGTGCGAAAAGGAGTGTACCAGCACATCCAACCCTATTAGGGCAGGTGCTTAGTTGATCAATAAAATCAAATAAATAGCTTGCACACCGCAAGGCTCCATTTATTGCACCAGGCGATGTTGCGAGCACAACTGCTCTTCATTAGACGGATATAAGGTAACCTAGGTGCAACAAATCATCAACATTTGAGCCCTGCAGATTATTGTTTTTAAGCCTCGAGTGTAGCAATTTGGCTGGCGCCATCTTGATTTTTTGGAACCAGAAGTGACATGAAAGGATTGAGCTAAGTACAACCGAATGCTGAACCAGACATTTTAGGTTGTCAAAATGTTAAAATGAACTTTCATGACGTGAAAAAAGGGTTAAAGTTCTAAATTGAAAACACGGACCCAGACTGGACAACACTGTGGTAGCGACCTGTCCATCACAACATAGCAAAACCCTAAAGCATAACCTGCTTTATCATCTATTTTACTCTAAATGGAATCATAAATTACAAAATGAACATCATGCTGTATCGAAGAAGCACTTGAAACTAGAGATTAAGACTATAAACTCTGAGATAATAAATAAAGTGAGAAGTAGGCTCATTTTCTTATAGACTTCTATACAACCAGACATTTTTTTGCAACCAGTGGAGTCGTCCCCTCCATGTAATTAGAGAGAATGCAGGTTTAAAGGACTCACACATTTGCTTCACTTTTCAGACCTGGAGGTTGCTGCCTGGTTAGTGGTGAGGCAGCTACCGTAGTTCACCAGCTAGTGAATTCAAATATATTTCTATTGCCTAATATCACTGTGGGGCACTGTGAGAGTAATGTTTTTCGATTTCTCGAGTGCCTTCAACACCATTCAGCTCAAGCTTCTGGGGGACAAGTCGGAGCGCTCTGGGGTGGATCACCACCTCACCGACTGGATTCTGGACTACCTCACCAACCAGCCACAGTACGTGAGGACTAAGGAGTGTCATTCAGACACGATTGTCTGCACCCCCCCCCCCCCTCTCTATACTGCAGGCTTCACCCACAACACAGCAAACTGTCACCTGCAAAACTTCTCAGTATTCGTCAGCCTCCTCTCTGTAAGACAGCAAAGAGACGAAGCACATCCAGCTCAACGCAGGGAAGACTAAAGAGCTGGTGGTGGACTTCAGAAGGCGTAGACATTCTCCCCCCACCTGTGAACATCCAGGGAACGGACATTTACATTGTTAAATCTTACAAGTACCTGGGTGTTCACCTGAACAATAAACGGGACTGATCAGATAACTCTGATGCACTCTACAAGAAAAGGACAGAGCAGACTTTATCAAGAGGATGATGGCCAAGCTGTCATTCCTCTTGGACAACACGTCCCACCCCCTTCAGGACACTTCATCAGCACTGGGTAGCTCGTTCAGTAACAGGCTGCTTCACCCACGGTCTGCGGTCAGACTGTACAGTCACCACAGTCCTTGGTAAACCACCTCAGACACCAATCAATCACACTTACTTTTACTATGCTGCTTCTTATTACTACCATGGTTGTTTACTTATTTTATTTTATTACACATGTGTTTGTCTCTTTTATGTAATGTGTTAGCCTACTTGTTTTATTTTGTCTTTCATATGTACTGTCCCTTTGCTGTTGTAACACTGATGTGGGACATATAAAGGATTTCTGATTTCTGATCACAAATCTGCCTCAAATGGCTTCAACTAACCCTGTGATAAATCTCCATTGATTTTGCGAATACAAATGTGTGGCTGGAGTATGCAACTGACTCACAATGGGCAGTTTTAAAAGAAAGATTAAAGTTGATGCAGTAGAACCACAGATATTGTCTTTTTTATTCTTCTAAACAGATATTGTAAATTCTTTGTGACTTTTTGTTTGCCAGCTAACACAAGCAGACTCAGGTTTGTAGAGTGATAACATCATATTAATCGTTATCCATTATAGTTCCAAAAGCAGATGAACAGGTTTCACTGGAAATGTCACACACAAACACACACACACCCACATTGTGTCGCCTGCGTCACTGTACCTTGGTTTAACATTGAAAGAGGAAATCCCAGCCTGAGACTAAAGTCCTTCAACCGCACAGCAAATGCACTTCCTCATACATGTGCATGCACTTGCTGCTTCATCGTCACTGATAACAACACTGCCTGCATGCTGTGGAAGAGAACATTTTCAGCCCTATTGATGAAGTTAGAAAAATCAAAGTTATGGTAAAGTCATAACAGTAGATCTGGATACAGTGGATAAATACGTTCCTTTCATCTGCTCAGCCAAGACAAATGGACAAGACGTCACAGCAAGCACAGGTGAGTGTTGCTTCCATAAACCATGCTCTTTGTGTTTCCACTTCAAGGCTGCTTCACTTGTTTGTATAGGCTCAACTGTGATTAACTTGTCGCTTTCATTCTTTCCTTCCTATACGATTGATATATTGATATATATATCAATATTGATATATCATTGATATATCAGTATATCTGAAAAATATCATGAATGAAGGTACAAAACAGTCTGTGGCAATGAGAAGGATTTCACAGTGAAAGTTAAAGACGTTGAAAATCTGAGATACTGACATTTCCTGTGAATATCACATGACAGGAGGAATAGAGAACTTTGATCTGAACAACTTCACTTTTACTTCCTGTTGTAAGAATTACGTTACAAGTGCACTCCATTTAGATGTTGAATCTTGGGGGAGGGGTGTGTGCTTGCATTACCCACATAATATTAGAAACCTCAACTATCAACTATTGCAACTTCCTGCACACCTGTGAGCTAGAAACCTCTTTCTTTTTTTTTAACACTTTCTTTATTGTTTTTTTAGCATATATAGACACTACATAAGACAGTACACAAACTTCCACATCCAAGACATAACAAAATGAAGTACATTAAAAGTCACACAAATAACATAATTAAATTAAATTAACTACACAAACATGTGGGTATGCTATGTAAGGAAATATACAAACATGTAGGCAGATATGAAAGGCTTCAATCCTTCTCCCAGCATAGGAACATTAATCATCTCCAAGTTGCTGACCCAGAGTGCCCTCTAGATCTGCATGTTCCAGATAGTTAAGGAACGGGCCCCATACTTTTTTAAATAGTTCTTGTTTTCCTTTAATTGAATAGGTTATTTTCTCTAATGAGACACATGCAGACAATTCTTTTAGCCATTTACCAATACTTGGACTGTTTACATTTTTCCATGAAAGTGCTATCATACGTTTTGCCTGTAGCAGACAGGGTAACACCCTAACAAAAAAAGCCTGGGCTCCATGCTTAACTGCAATGATAAAATCTCTTCTATCATACATTTAACCTCCTCCCAAAACGTTTTTATCTTGGTACACTCCCAAACACAATGGAAGAACGTTCCCTTGGATTGTCCACATTTAAAACATAAGTCTGGGATATTACCATTAAATCTGTTTAGCTTTTCTGGAGTAATATATGTACGCATTAGCCAGTTATATTGTAAGAGCTTAAAACGGGTATTCGCTGTTTGTGATTGCGCTTTCTTGCAGGCACCTTCCCACTCATCAATTGAAAGGTCTTCTTGCAGATCCTCCCTCCAATTTTTAAATTTCGCTTCGGAGGACTCAGGGGACGCAGATATAAGCAAGTTATAAAGTGCAGAAATTAAGTTTTTCCCCCTACAGTCCTTTAATATTATTTTTTCTAATGGTGAGTATGGAGGTATAGATAATAAGTGTTTTTTATTTGCTCCAATAAAGCTTCTAATTTGTACAATTTTGAAAAAATGTTTCGGTGGAATGTTGTTTACTTGCAAGCTCCTCAAACGACATCAGTTTATCATCATTGAGCCTATATAGATCCTGAATTTTCTGTACACCCTTATCTGACCAAACCTTAAACCCACTATCAGCTCTGCCTGGAGTGAAGTCATCATTTCCCCAAATTGGACTAAAACGTGAGAGAGAAAGGGGCTCGCCCAAGTACTTCCTCACTTCATGCCAGACTCTAATCATGCTCCTAGTAATAGGGTTAGTGTTTTTTTTATAAGTTTCTTAAGACATACATAAGACAGACGTACATACATACATACATACATACATGGGAAGAGGTAGCTCTAAAAATTGGGCCTCCATCTCTCTCCAGGCAGGGAGGTTGTCGTTTGCAAAATAAAACATAGTAGTCTTTAACTGAGTTGCCCAGTAGTACCAGAGAGGATTAGGACATGCAAGACCCTCTCTATCATAGGGCATATACAGGAGGGTTAAGCGCAAGCGGGCTCGTTTGTTGTTCCACAAACAAATTAAAAATAATTTCCTTAACTTTGAAAATAAGTTTGGAGGAGGAGGCAGGGGGATGTTTTGGAATAGATACAGCAACTTGGGGAGTATGTTCATTTTTAATAGATCGACATAGGCTTCCATCTATCAATTGTGCTGGTAATTGACTCCATAATAGGATCGTAATTAGAATTCACCACATCTGTTATATTGGGCACTATTTTTACACCCAAATATGTAAAATGATCTGCAACTTTAAACTGGGAGACTGGTGCAGTCGGACTACTTCTCTCTTTGGAATTTAATAACATAATGGAAGATTTGGAATGATTAATTTTGTAACCGGAAAATTCACCAAATTTTCCTATCACGTCTAATAATACTGGAATTGATCTCTCCAACTCCCTGAGAAACACTATGATGTCATCAGCATATAAAGCTAAGCGGTGGTCTGTTTGACCTATAGTTATACCAGAGATCTTTGGATGAGACCGAACAGCTATGGCCAGCGGTTCTATTGCCATTATAAACAAAAGTGGTGATAGACGACACCCCTTGTGGATCTTAATTTGTTTCGAGGTTGTATTATTTGTAAGTATTTCTGCAACAGGGCCAGTGTACAACAATTTAACCCATTTACAAAAACAATTACCACATCCAAAGCGTTCGAGGACATCAAAAAGATATGGCCATTCGACCCTATCGAATGCCTTCTCGCCATCTAACGATAAGAGAGCAGTATCTGGCATTTCCTTTTGGCTATGTAGAATGTTCAGTACCCTCCTGACATTATGAAACCCTTGGCGCCCCTTAATACACCCATTCTCATGTTCCTTAATTATCCCTGGGAGCAGGCCTTCCAACCTTTTCGCAAGAATTTTACATAACACCTTAGAAACTTCTTTCTAGATCAAAGTGCTGCACCCAGACTTCGATGACTACAAATGACCGACTACAGAGGCTCTAATCAACTCGATTCGCTCTTTTTTGTTTTGCCATTAGGAGAAGTTGTGGATAGTACCTGGTACCTAGTACTTACTTTCATACCACCACAGCTAGAGAGTGACGTTAAAATGCTGCAGACCACTAATTGGTCAGAGAGAATCGTCACTAGCACGTCATGGGACATCCTGCTGAAATCCATCGTTTAAACAGTCAATTGTGATTCGCATTTTATTTTATTCGCTTGACCCTGATTTGTAAAAAATGGCAGACAATAACACCAGGGCAAACACCCCACCTTCTATACCAGTGGTAGCTACGGCAGTTTCATGCGTTGTAGCTACGCTGAACAGCAGATCGTCCCGCCTACGATCTGCAGTGGAAAATTAAATCTGAAAAGTACCTCGTACCAAAAGAGAGTCGAGTGGAGTAGAGCTATACCATGCTGTGGAAAAGCATGGTATAGCTACAAACTGTTTTACTGGAGGCTCATTGAATGGAAATGAAAATTGACATTACATTAGTTATGACATTAGTTAAAAGAAGATCAGATAGAATAGCCTAAACATGTGTGATCTGTTTAAAGAGATGTCTTAGAGATACAGTAGTTTTGGGGTATAGAACCGTCTTTTTACACTTTCCCAGAGTCACAAACTAATACATGCTCTAGGATGGACATTTTGTTATGTATTTATTGTAGTCTGATGTTATGTCAAACATCGATATTAGGCTATCTTGACTCAATTGTTGAATGTCTATGGGATCAAATAACATAATCATGATTCTATAGGCATCCAGGAATTGAGCGAAACTAAACAAGTAAACTAAGAGGGGGTGAGGGGAATGCTTTTTCAAAGCTTTGTCTGAGGGGAGGCCCACTGTCTCAGGCTTTGAAAACAACCCTGATCTACTATTATGACAGTAACACTGTGTTTTGATTACTTTAAAATTCCATCAGGGTATTTATGTGATGTTTATGGTATCCCAGCAGGCGCTCTGGGAAGTGCAGATCAACCCTTTCTGTACGTTGTGTATGCATTAGTTAGCAGTCAGTCATTTGAATTATACACCCATCAAGTTTATTTAAATAGTCTCAATATAATTTAAATTATCTCGATTGGGGATATGTGATGTTTAGTGGTGAAACAAAGTTTATTCAACTGCTGTTACTTAGTGCAGTTTTGAGGTAATTGTACTTTTATTTCCTTGTTCTGCTACTGAGAAATATTGTGATTTTATTCACCTGTATTTTTTTTCTGAAACTTGTAGATACAGGTTTCTTTGCATATCTTCCAGATTATATTTTATGAAAAAACTAAATGGAGCTTTTACGAGAAAAAGATGTATATATGTATTTCTAACTTAAAGCAAATTAACTAACTACAAAATGTTAGTACTGCAACATTCCTCATTTTGTTCTTTCAAGATACAGACACGTATTAGAACCTTTTTTTTTTTTTTTAAACTCATTCTGCAGAAGAATTGAATGTTGATTGATATTAAGTACACCACTGGCAGGTTGGAAACCCAGCTTTGGCTGAATAATGCCGAAAGTAAAATTAAGCAGCTGAAAACTTCACAATTAAGAGTTCAATCAAATTAAGAACATTAAGAACATTCCTGCCTTAGAAAGGTTTAATATTGGTGGTAATACAAATACAAATACAACCTTACTTTGAAGAGATAAGCTAAACAAACTCACTGCAATTTAGTCATAAATGTGTGTGTTTGTGATGCAGTCAGGTGCTGTATTGTCTACCTACAGGCGTGGTCACTATAACTGCTTAAGCCATCTGTTGTTTGAAGTGAATGATAAGGAAGGACAAGTGTGCACAGGTCTAAAAGCTCATCCAACGGTCACCAGTTGGAGGCCCAAAATAAAATTTGCATTCTGATGTACTTTTTCAGGGCTGGAGCTTTTTAGAGGCAACAGCAGGATTTGATTTCATTTAAAGCGTGTGGAGTTTTTATGTGAATATTGTTTCTTATTCATATGGTGATGTCTCTTTTGTTTGGGGGTGGTCTTTTCTTCATACTACCACGGGGAGCTACCGTAGATACTTTTAGGGCCAAAGATGCTTCCCAGACGTGCTGGGTGGATGGACAAACTACTATTTGTCAAGATATAGTTCCAACTTGTAACTCTCCCTTTTTACATTTTTAGTTTTGGAACATATTAAATAAAAAAGATGCATGTTAATCAGTGAGCTTTAGAATTGTTGGTGGGTGTATTTTTAAACTTCGGACAGAGCCAGGCTTGCTGTTTGTGCTTAATAACAAACTGATATCACCATTATGCACACCACCGTGTACAGTAATAAAACGAAAGAATAGAGCTTGCTCAATAGTAATAGTAATGTTTATACACATACAGTATATCTCAAAAGTGAGTACACCCTTTAGATTTTTGCAAATATTCTGTTATATCCTTTCAGGGGATAACATTATCCTACTGAAACTTTGATATAACTTAAAGTAGTCAGTGTGCTGCTTGAATAACAGTATAGATTTATTGTCCTTTGAAAATTACTCAGTACACAGCTGTTAATGTCTAAACAGCTGGCAACAAAAGTGAGTACACCCCATAGTGAACATGTCTAAATTGTGCCCAAAGTGTCAATATTTTGTGTGACCACCATTGTTATCTAGCACTGCTTTAACCCTCCTGGGCATGGAATTCACGTCAGTCTCACCTCAACTCTAACTCCATTCTTAGCGTCTCAAGTTACTTTTCGAATTGTAAACAATGAGCAGCGTGTGGCGGTCTTGGCCAGGATATCCACTGGCTACACCTGAACCCCAAAAGTATTCTCCCTTGCCCCTAGTGGCTAATCGTGGTCAGACTGATAGCTGAGTGGTTCAGAGATTGAGGTGGCAGCACGCTGTGCAAGGTAGCGCAAACATGATGCCTTGCCATGTCCTCCAAATCTTTCTGATGGATCCAAAAGAATTCTCAGGCCATATGGGATATGTAAACCCTCCAGCACGTTTTGGGTCCGGGGTGTTCGTCCAGTTGGGTGTGCCCGTATAAGATGCAGTGAATCTCCTTTCAGATGTCTGCACTTCCTCTCACAGATTGAGCCCAAAATCTATTTTTGGACAAAAGACAACATCAGGCATGTGTAAAGAAGTTGGTGGCTGGAAGATATATTGCGACAGTAATAACTAGGCTACTTTCAGTTGCGTAATGTGTAATGTGAAACATTAGAATTCATCCACTGTACACCATGAACATTTACATTTACAGCAAATTTCATGACAAGCTATTTAAAAATATTGTGTATGAAGTTAAAAAGAGTTCACCCTCTGGGGACCAAAACGTCTATTGAAAATTTCTTCGACAATCGACCTGGTGAAAGTTCATCATTAGGAATCATCCTCTGAATATCCATATCAACTTGCATGACCAGTAGCTGTTGAGACACTACAGACAGACTAACATCCATCCATCATCTACCGCTTATCCGGGGTCGGGTCACGGGGGCAGCAGCTCCAGTAAGGAACCCCAATCTTCCCTTCTCCGGGCCACATCCTCTAGCTCCGACTTGGGGATCCCGAGGTGTTCCCAGGCCAGTGAGGTGATATAATCTCTCCACCGAGTCCTGGGTCTTCCCTAGGGTCTCCTCCCAGCTGGACGTGCCTGGAACACCTTCCTAGGGAGGCGCCCAGGTGGCATCCTTACTAGATGCCTGAACCACCTCAACTGGCTCCTTTCAACGTAAAGGAGCAGCGGCTCTACTCCGAGTCTCTCACGGATGGTTGAGCTTCTCACCCTATCTCTAAGGGAGACGCCAGCCACCCGTCTGAGAAAACCCATTTTGGCCGCTTGTACCTGTGATCTCGTTCTTTCGGTCATGACCCAGCCTTCATGACCATAGGTGAGGGTAGGAACGAAGATCGACCGGTAGATTGAGAGCTTTGCCTTCTGGCTCAGCTCTCTTTTCGTCACAACGGTAAAGCGACTGCAGTATCGCCCCCGCTGCTCCGATTCTCCGGCCAATCTCTCGCTCCATCGTCCCCTCACTCGCGAACAAGACCCCGAGGTTCTTGAACTCCTTCACTTGGGGTAAGGGCTCATTCCCTACCCAGAGTAGGCAATCCACCGGTTTCCTGCTAACAGACTAACATGTTTTTGTTTTTTTTGTTAGCAAGGTGAACAATTATATATTTCTCTCTAGACCACTAATTAATTATACAATTCAATTCTTAGTTTTATATTTATTTAAATGTATCTTTATTCCTTTTTCTCTCAGAGTTCGGAGCAGCAACGGTCTCCAAACACTAGAAGAAGTTTCAGCTTCTCATCTCTCCGTATTAAAAGTAAGACTGTAGATCATTCAATTCACATTCACAGTGATGTAAAATGTCTTAATTTAACTAGGATGCACCTCATTAGCATTTTCCATTGATAACTCTGCAGAAAGGCACCACAGCTATGAAGACAATGGATTTACACGGCAGAGAGGGTTGCTGTCTTTTTCATCAGTACGGGAGACATCGAGAAAGGGTAAACAATAAACTTTCATAATTCTCTTACAATCTTAAATCTGCCAAGGTGATAACAATAATCACACACATTTTCATACAATAACATTAGAAATCAGTTTGTTCCCTCATGAACAACACAAACTGGTCAAAGCTTTTAAGGTAAATGTTGTAGACATCAAGTTATTTTTCTTTTCTTTTCCCAGAGCCAGTCCAAGATGAAGATGGTGCTTCACAGCTCTACTGTATACAGGACCAGGTGAACAAGACAGGTATGCATGAAGATACCATGAGCATGGACATGGCAAAGCATGGCATACTACATAGAGCATGACATTCTTTGAAGAAGAGCATTAGCGAGTCACGCTAATCTTAGCTGATCGGCAGAGGTGGGAGTAATGGTGCGTTCACAGCAGACGTGAAGCAAATTTTTCATGTGGCGCGATTACATTTAAAGTCAATGCAAAGCTTATCATCTTGCAGACAGACCTGACAAAGCATTAATTCAGGCTTTATACCAACCAGTATCATTATGTAGTTATTTCAGCATTCATTTGATGCATTTATTGCAATTAAATCACAGAAAAATCTGTTCATTTTGGTTTCATACCATAGTAAACAAGATAAGTTCAGCCGACGTATGTCAACGTCAAACGTGTTGCCCTTTAAAAATGCCCTTTTGTATTGGGTTGCCTGATTCTTGCCATTGCACTATTTCCAATACAGCTTATGTGGTTATTTAAAGAAAAAGCCGGTTCCCTGAAAATGGCATTACTAATTTGCATGCACAGCCGATACTTTATAAAAGAAAGATATTGCTGCCAGTATTAACATTTCAACAACAAAATGAAGAAACATTTTAAATAAATGTACTGTATATGCAAAACATTCAGTGACAACGTACTTCATTATTTCCGCATGTGGCAACTACATCATGATGTTCCTGATAATAAGTATTTTGATATGATTGAAGTTATGGAAAGATGGTGGTCTTGTGTAAATATTAAAATAATGAACAGAGATTTTTTTCTTCATCAATATTTAAACCTTATCACTTGTGGGACGAAGGACACAAACCCTGGTCTCATGTTTCAAAGTTCTGCCCTTTGGTGGGCGCCATACACCTGCACACAACTTCTGTGAGGTGAAGAATGGCGCTCTTGCTGGACTGGAAAAACATTGCCAGTGATCATAATCCAGGCAGCCATGATGTTTCCTCACATACTTATTACACACAACTATTTAATAGTGCATACACCTGAGTTTTGAGAGAGAGAGAGAGAGAGAGAGAGAGAGAGAGAGGGTTGTAAAAACAGTTTTTTCATTTTGAAATGAAAAGGCCAAATGTTTTCTTACACTATATGCTATATGACAAAAGTTCAGGCTTTTTTTCTGTGGTCCTGAATTTCCATTTTATTTTAATAATCATAAATAATAAAATAATAACAGCATTTGAGTTCGGACATTAATCATATTCAGAATCATATTTTCAGATTATTTCTATTATTCACAGACATCATATACAGGTTTGTACATGGCCCTAATTTTCTACTTACCATGCAGTATTGCAAAAAATTATTAAAGGGGCACTTTACATGTCATGGTGAATTTAGTCATAAGAAGTAGGCTACTGCTAGGTCTGTGAAACCAGCTGTGTAGTGCTGTCTGTTGCTCTGGACAAGCTTTCTTAAATCTGTTTAATGGTCAGAGATATATTATGGGAAGTGTAGTATCCAGAGATGGAGCTTTACTAGGGAATAAAAGTCTCTCTGGATCAATTTTACCATTCTTACCATATGTTGCATTTTAAACAAAACTATAAGCAAGTCCCCCAAAAAGACATAACTAAATGACTGTAGTGCCCCTACAAGTCCAACGTCAGATCGCTTCCTACATACTATGGCGAACATCCAAGTGAGTTGGAAAATATGCCAGCTATTAGCCCTTTGAAAACTGATGTGATCATGATGTGATGTGAAGGCTACTTGACAGATGTGGGTATTTCTCTATTTACAAGTTAGAAAAAAGCTACTAGTAAACATATTTTTTTAGGAATCTCAACATGTCTTAACATTCTTGTCAAAGTGGAAGTAATTAAAGTAAGTCTGATTCCGCTCCCTGACAATGAACAGGTACCTATGAAGGTAAAAGCTATTCTGGTCTGCACTTACTCAACGAGTTTGAGTCACTGGTTGTTGCTTCAGAGTTACAGCTGGAGGGACTATACTTTTTGTTTGCGTTGTTGTTGGCCTGTTCAGCTTGATTCAGTTGAGGTCTACTGAACCATTCCCATTACAGACAATAATAATTTAAATAATATAATAGCCAGAAGTGGGAAAAACATTATATGCAGTTTTTCGGACCTGACTTGAACGCAACACACGAGAGGACAGCCTGGGCACGCTCTCAGCAGAGCTGTTACAGCCGGTGGTGAGCGCGAGCCAGTATGCGATTTCTGTGCGGTAATGCAGACGATAAAATGCCGCTGTTGTGTTAGCGAGTTTGCTGACAAAAACAGCTGAGAGGACGACAGCGTGTTTGTGGGGTTAAGCAGAAATGAGTAAAGCGGTAACAAGGAGAATAAAAGGGCCCGGAGTGACGAACTTTAAGAGCAGATGGAGTGAGTATTGCACAGCTGACACAGCCGAGGATATATCCACTGTCATTTATTATACTCTACGTAACGTTCGCTTGGAGCCATTATGTGATATCCAGGTTTAAAGCACACTGAAGAACAGTAACATAAAAGTGCTTGCGTCACTAATAAACGCTGTTTTGTTTATAGACTAACGTAGGCTGCTGGAGCGTACCTGTTCCGTGCGATGTTGACTTGTCTCGAGCGAGTTGTATATTTGGGCATCAAGTTGTCAACCACGTTATGTTAAAACAAGCTACACGTAGATTAGTTTGCATTGATAGATCATTTACGGCCCCCACTTTCTGTTTGTGTAGTTGAATACTTTGGACAACGTAAGTGGAATAAAGTGCAGCATGGTGAAATATAAAAACGCCGAATTGAATAATGGACTCCAGTGTTTGGCTTTGTAGCGCTCACTGCCTCAAACGATAACAACATTAAATCCAGTTATTTCTAAATGTTGGTATCCCAATCCCGTCCACCAACAACACAACGTGTTATGTACGTGTTTACTGTAACAATCCAAAGCCAGACTTTAGCCGTGACGAGTGCACGTACAGCATGGTGCCAAACTACATGCCTTAAATCTTAATATCCTATTAGATATTTATTCATATCTATCAACGAATAGCTTTAATTTATTAATATAAATAAATAATATTATTATAGACATATTATACATAATATGTCTCTTTTGCTGCAGTCATTTTAGAACACTTATGTCATCAGTAATACCAAACTGCCATTGATATTTCAAATCGAACACCTTTACACACAACAAAGCCCATGTGAGGCTCTCCATGGCTGGCTTAGCCAGGAATGTGGCTGTTGATGCAGAGAATGATCACAGATGAAACCACATTTATAAACTAAGAACTGCTATATGTTGGATATGACTGGACTAATAGATAATCAGATAAATTGTCAGATTTTATTTGAACTCTGCAGGTTTTCTGAATGAAAAAGAACATATAAACAGGAGTCAGGCCGTTTTAGTTGGGCTTTGGTGACTGCGCCATTTTCTTATAGAATTGACAGCATGGTGTTGTAACATGTTCACTAGCCTCAGGGCGTTTTAAACAACTTGTATTTACACCTACATCATAGCTGAGCTGCAGTAGCACAACTTGGCAGGAGCATGGAGGCTGAAGAAAAGTTTGCTCTGATGTCAAGAGTAAGAAATGACACTACAATCTTATATAGTTGTTGCTGTGTATTTTGTATGTGTCTTAGCAGCTGAAGTGGAGAAACACAGCCACTGCTATAGACGGAATCAAAGTTTCAGGCTTCCGGTGGAATCGCAATGCATGCTGGTGTGGCAAGCCTAGAAAAGTGAGCACCAACTCTACAAGGGCCGCCATATTGGATTTCTTCTCTACGTGTTTACATTGTATTTAGCTTATTCTTCAAGCGTGTTGTAAACAAACCTACTACTCTACAATGAGTTCTGAACTCCTTTCTCATGATGAGGTTCAGATGTGGAAAGTCGAAGCTTTGAAAGTATTTTGCCGCAAGCGGAATTTAAAGGTTTCAGGAACAAAACTCGAGCTTATTGCCAGGGTGTTTGCTGCATCAGAGATGGGCATTGAGGAGCAACCAACAGCTAACGAAAGAATTTCAATCACAGAAAAAGAAAAGACTAACTTTTGGTTATGCCGAGTGGCGTTTCAGTGCCTGATCCCTTGACATTGCAGGATGGCTGGGTCAATGAAAACAACAGCATGACTTCTTGGCCGCAGATATACCTCAGCGATATAACATTATTTTTAATGTTATACCTCAGCGATATAACATTATTTTTAATGTCTGACCACCCGGGGAACGATGTTGAGTTTCATAAACAAACTTTGAACGAATACAAAGAAAGCAAAGCATTTAGACTGTTTGGCTGGTTGAAACAAATATTTTCCAATCCTCTCGCAGAGTATTGCTTTTTGAAAGCAAAATGTACTCATTCAATGAAAGTTTCCCATACGCCACATTCGGGATGGATCTGCGCAGTCAAGAAAACTGGCGATATCATAAGTTCTTATTGCAGTTGTGTTGCAGGGTAAGCTATTATAAAAATATACCTAACTTGTGTTTGTTAATTATTATAAAACTTAATATATAGAAAGTACATTTGTCAATATATAAATCAAGTAGATAGACTACATACGGATCTACTTGATTTATATATTGACAAATGTATTTTCTATACTAACAAATGAATTCCCTGATCCTGAACTCGACCTGGGGTATGTTACATACCCCAGGTCGAGTTCAAGATCAGGGAATTCATTTATTGGTTTTCCTTGCATATGAAATGCTCACTGCAAATCCGCAAAGATTTCTTGGGCTGCCAAGACTTCTCATTGTAATCCTGTCTCTTTACAGCTTTGGTCCATGCTAGCCTTCTATCATTGTTCTTTAGTGCTGTTGGAAATGGAAATAGTTCGAACGGGGGCTTGCAGTCGCAATTTTTGCAATCGTGAAGCTCACAATGAGATTCTGCCCATTTATTTAGCTTTTTCCCACAGTTTGAACATCCTTTGACCAAACACAATGTAAACACGCTTGAAGAATAAGCGTATAACATACCCCAGGTCGAGTTCAGGATCAGGGAATTAATTTGTTAGTATAGAAAAATGTAAACACGTAGAGAATAAATCCAATATGGCGGCCCTTGTAGAGTTGGTGCTCACTTTTCTAGACTTGCCACACCAGCATGCATTGTGATTCCACCGGAAGCCCGAAACTCCGATTCAGTCTATTGACACACTTGAAACACCTTGTCCTGACAACAGCTGTTTTGTAAGGAAGACTTTAGCTTCAGTAAAATGTTGTTATCAGGACCAGGGAGCTGAGCCAGATTGAAAGTGAAACCTGGACAACTCCTTCGTGTGCTGTATGTGTTCATTCAGTTTTTAACTTAACACATACATGTAGGTCTTTGACAGCAAACCAGACATTGTAGTGACAAACGCTAATTACTAGTTAGATATAGATAGATTAGAGATACCAGTTTTGTCTTTAACTTTTCCGTTAGAGCTCCGGTGTCTGTGTGGCGACCCTCCCTTTACCAACACAGTTCAACACAATTAACCGGATCTAATATTTTCCACCAGGATGAAACATGCTCAACTCCTACTTGCCCTAAACTGTGTTGGTCCCTTTTTTAGGGTTGCACCGATATCAGGCCAATACTGTATCAAATAACTGAAATTTAATTAAATTCTATCTTCTATATACTATTTTATTACAAATGTTTACAGAAGTTGCTGTTGTACAATGTATTATTATAATGATAAATAACAAATTGGTAAACTTATATCTCTGCATTTATTTGTTACATTTAGTTTTATAAGGTTAGGAAAGCAATGTCAAGCCTGATGTTTCCTTACACATAGTGAGGCTTACAGCTTATTCATTTAACGCTGCTATCGGGTCGGTACAATTGTCTAACTTCAGTAAGAATAATGTCTTACTTGTGATAATGAGTTCACCTAACATGAGATACTTAATACTTTTTACTTGGGCCAAATTCCAGGAAGGAGTATTTCTCTTTTACTCTGTTCTTTCTTTTTCTTTCTGATGAGACGAGTTGTAAAATTATTTCAGTAATTAATTACTTTTCATACACTTGACCTGAGCTATTCCTTTGTTTGTAATGCCAAGCCAGTGAGTTCCCAAGTGAGGTTTACAAAGTTGAGATATATATATATACTTTCTTCAAATAGCTTATTGAAATATGAAACAGTAAATCAAATACACTGATGCGTGACATGAATTGAACCTTTTGAATAGTATTTATCAGCTTTTTCATAATGCTGATTATTTAACATCTGAAAGCAAGGTCAACAGAATGTTCCTGTAGAAAGCAGTTTTTTCCCACACGACCTCAATGTAGCATAAGTATGAAAATTCTTTCCTCAGTCTGAAGTAAACAAATGATTCAGCAGTGTTAGTGCTGCAGTATCACAGAGGACTATTGGACAAGACCTGTGTTGTTAATGATGGTCGCTCTACTACATTGTAATAAACCAAATGGATAAGACTGCACAGGGGTTCGATTCCAGTGTCGAAGTGTCCTTGGACAAGATACTGAACTCCAAATTGCTCCCGATGGCCAACGGTGTGTGTGTGTGAATGTTTATCCCTACTGACGAGCTGATGTGCACCTTGTATGGTGACTCTGACTCTGTCTGACGTTTATAAATGTGTGTGAAAGTTGTGTTGTAAAGCGCTTTGAGTGATCGCAATGATTGTGAAAGTCCATTTAGCATTTACACCGAGCAGCTCGAGGCTTAGTCTATGAAATACATATCATATGCTCCAGAGCTGCAGTGTGGTGTTGGCTCAGCCCACAGACTCTTGTCTGGGGAGTCGTCTTCTGTCACTGTTCATCTGCAGCATACTTTAACTTCTGCTTTTGTGTTATTGGTCATGTGTTCTTGGTCGCTTGGTCGACCCATGACTGCACCCTGATAGTGAAGGTACTGTAGTATTGAACTGTATTGTCACCATTTCCTATGAAGAAATAAAATGACGAAAACAGACAACCATAAATAATTTTTATTAAGATGTTTCAGTATTTCCATGGCGCCATTATGTCACTTGTACAAATCAAATGATAAAATCCAACAGTCTAATAACTTTAGTTCCTGGGAAAATAGTAAATATGAAATAAATGTGTATTCTTGATTCATTCTAGAAAGTTGTTCAATGTCATGTTGCATCTTAAACATCTTGCACATTAATTCACCTCATTTGTGATAGAAAGGAAACTCATTAACAAAAACGAGGAGTGTTTGACTTAAGTTGACCTCATCAGCTGTGACTGTTCTTTTAGAAACAAATGAATCCCTGAAAGCCCTCTCTATCTATGTGTGGACACACACACAACATGGTGGACACACACACAACATGACATTAGTGTTTGATAAGTGGTGTAGGTGACAGTATTGATCAAACATGATTTGTAAGGGAAAGAGAATGTAATAATTGTTTAGATAAGTGATATACAAATAAAGTTATTATTATTATTATTATTATTATTATTATTATTATTATTATTATTCACCCAACTTGTGTCTGTGCTGTGTAGGTGAGCAGCCCAAAGGTAACCTCATCTCGGATGTGCCTGGGAAACAAAGTAAGTGCAGTAGCTGGAGCAACAATGTTCTCCATCAAACTATTTAGTTTTGACTGTAAAGATAAGGTTTTCTGTAAACATGTTACCTAAAGTCAAACAAAGGGTTCATAATTGGAATTTGACATTTTATGTCTAATGGAATAGTCTGAGCATCTGTTGCAATAGATTCCAATGACAATGACATTTTCTTTTCTTTTTATATATCTGCAGCATAATCCGCTTCTCCATGTTTGCTCCGTATGGATGTTGGCGGCATAATTTGTACTTGTGTTACTTAACTCCGACCTGAGCAGAGATCTAATCAGCCGCATTATGTGGCGTGGCATATACAGTAGCAGGGGAAGTGAATGTTGTGTCACGGTTTCAGTATTGACCAGCTGCTGCTTGTGTTACTGCAGCAGGTGAAGATGAAGGTGAACGACAAGGAGCCCTCAAGAGGTTTAGTGCCATGTGGTCCTCCTTCCGCAGAGGCAAAAGAGATCGTGAGTATTACATTACACAATGGTTTACTGTACTTCCACTTTCTTGTTTGCCTTAGTCAGTCAGAGCAGAAAGTGGAAAAGGCTTTGCAGGTGGTCACGTTGTGGTGAAGGGTTAAATGAGTAGTCGAGGGGGGGGGGCGCATCAGAGTACTGCTGCAGAGTCACCCGGCGATTTTCCATTTAGCTCCTCATTTCCCTCTATCAGTGTCTCAGAGAATCTCCGTGGTTTAGGTTTGATAACGTCTGAAATAACAACAGTCAGTCATTCCCCACCAAGCAAACTACCTGAAAAGATTTCATAAAATGCGATTGAACCATAACCCCAGCAACGATGGTTTATCCTGTGGAAGATATTATAAGTATTATGATCACAAGTCATTTGATTTTGATTGCCAACTGCTTTTATTTGAGGAGCTCCATGAACTTGAAGAGAAGACGGGAAGAATGGAGGCAGAGGCACTAAGACAACAGGCCCATGCTGAGAGACGACGTGTGTCAGGAAACCGTTAGTGTTCCTGTGCTCACTGCTCTCCGATGCTTACTGTGGAGGAATACTTTTGCTACAAAGACATGCTTATGCCAGACTTATTAAATAGATATTCCCACAGATGAGTCATCCCATCAGTGTAGCCACAGCAAATGCATTTGCAGAACTTATCAACAGTTTCGTCCTGATGAAAACTAATGATCATTATATTCTTGCTATTCGGGAAACCTGCAGACATGAAGCATTTTATTTAGTTTGCTGCTTCTTCTCTTGCACAAACACACAATAAATTGAAAGCCACCCACAGCCTCGCACATGTAAACAAACCAACGTTTAAGTTGCTACAGCTACTTACTGTGTATACTTGGGGTCTCAGAGACTGAGCGTTTGAAATAATTCATGTAGAAATCAGTTTTATTTGGAAAGCTGAAAGAGCCTCCTGCTGCTTGCCCAGATATAGCACGACCCGTAGAGCCACATTTATGGGGAAAACGCCAGTTTGAAATAGACTCAAATGATCCTTTCATTACTCCGTTCATTTTCTTGTGTCTGCCTCCACCTGCCTCTGACAGCTCATGCGTCTGTTCTCTCCCTGGACCCAGCTTCACTATGATATTCAAGCACATGTTATTTGCAGCCAGTACGGCAGATTAACAATCAGCCCAAATACAGTTGTTTCTGTTTTCATGGTGATTTATTGTATTGGTACAGATGTTATTTGTACAACACAGAAATAGTAGCCTCTCCACAACCAGCTCTGTCCGTGTGGTAACAACTAACAAGCTCAGGAATTTTGTTATACACATTTGACTCATAGCAAAGTTAGTCATTTAAATGAACCTGCTGTTGTATTGTTTTTATTTCTTCCAAAACTGTCCTCGCTGAGTACTACCTTCAGAGGAACAGGTTTTTCAGGTATAACATATCATCTCTGCATACCCCAAACCTTTGTAAGGCAAAACACGCCTACTGATCACCATTACACACAGGGCAACTTGGAGTATGTGTGCAGGTACTGTGAGTGTGGTAGGAGTTGCACCAGCAGGCCTCAAACACAGAGACAAAAGGCTGCCAGCCTGAGAAAGAAAAACACGTTGCTGTGGTGCTTTTATTTTAGACAAAAAGGAAGGAATGCAGCAGAGAACACATGAACAGGCTGGCAGCCAGTGAAGGAGACAGGACGGAGCTGGGCTGTGTGTGAGCTGAATAATGGTCTCTGAACAGAGCAGCAGTGTGCAGTCGTCAGAAGAGATGTCTGGTCCACACTGTAAATAATTATATCAGTAGAATGAGAGGTTCCATCCACAGACTGGATACATATGACTATCCAACAGTCAGACCCTCCTATCAGTTTTCTACATCAGAAACAACATAATCATCAGTTGGAATATGGCAAGAATATTACCATAATATATTATTTACTTCATTTTACCAACCACAGTAAGAACAACAACATAAAGAACCAAATTCATAGATACCAAGGCACTTTCTGTGAGCACCCACATAGAACAGTGTCATGATAGTGGGATCCACTGTGTGTGTAAGATCTCCTGAGACACTTTACAATGGATTACATACAACATGGTGATGATTTGGGTGCCATGGTTGATCAGACCAAGTTGGACCGAGTCCATTCCAGTCTAGGTCACTGTTGACAGTCAGGACATGAAATCACAGTTTATGTTCTTTGTTAATTCTAATGGTTTGTCGTCATTCTCATTTAAATAATTTTAAATGTGTCGGATTTGTATTACTTCAGTAGGCGAAATCATTTAAAGAAGTAGTTCAACATTTGTTGAAATGCTTGGGAGTCAGTGTTCTTGTCAGGTTTGGTTTCATCATGCCTGTGTAGAAATCGAATAACCTATCCAACCTCACAAGCCTCACTGCAGTGTGAGCCATCACACGTCCAATGAGGCCTGTAAACCTCGACATCTGGATCACCGTGGTAACCCTGCATGCTAAAGCACAATGTATTTCTACATTCCTGTTTAGGAGTCAAAGACTCTGAGCCGACGGAGCTGCCACCGGTGTTGACAGAAAACCCATCCGGGCAGCACCGCTACGTCAGTGGTCAGTACTTCTTTGAGTATCTGGTGGTGGTCAGCCTGAAGAAGACCAAGGATGGCAGCAGCTACGAACCTCAGATCACCTACCAGTTTCCCAAGGTCAGTGTGATAGTGGAACACGGAGGCCTGGAAGAAAAGAAGTTTGAATATTTAGATTTTTTTTTTAACACGTTTTAAATAATTGGGATGTAAGAAACGTATCACAAAGATTCTTTCAATGATTTATGTTTATGACATTACCTTTTTAGTGGACATCAAGTCCACTAAAATCACAAATCACAATCACAAAATGGGCATTACAAGGCATGATTTGGTAATAACAAAATACATTTAAATTCTTTCTCATTTGATGAATATTGGAAACAAATAAACACATTCATAAATATAAAACATAATCTTATAAAGAACAGAAACTAAATATCTTTGTTTTTCTGATTGCTTCTGAGAATTAAAAATGTAACACAAGAATTTCACATATCCATGTACAACACTGTTGCAGGGATGAACCCTATAATTAGCATCCATATTACCAATAAGCACTGTATAAAGGGATTTGTGTGGAGCTTCTAAGTGGTTTATATCTAAGTCTAGCAACAAATAAAAGAAGAGACAAAGAGTGCGAGCTGAGGACACAGATGTATAAGGTACCCGTAACCTAGACCACAAATTACTGAATCATCAGCTTATCAGTCTAAATTATGTGCAAAGATGTTTATATGACAGTGAAAAAATAAATACAGCCACTTCAACTGAGTTTTTCCCACTGAGAAGCATACCTGACATAAGCTGAGATGTTCATATTATATAGTGTGTGATTGACTTTAATAACAGTGGTGTGGCTGTGTACTTTCAGAGGGATGGGATGGCCAGATTTCAGAAGGAGGAGGAGGAGAAGACGCTGAAGGCGATCACTCTCTTTTGTTTCCCAGAGGGCATCAACTGGGCTCCTTTGACAGAATACCATAGGTATAACTGCTCCTCTGTCAGCTGTGTTATCACTTGTTTCCCCTGTTTTGATGGTTCAGTTCTTTGTACATCCCTTGCTCTGAGGTTTCTCTGTGTGTTCCCAGTGAGACTTTCTCCTTTGTTCTGACTGAGATTGATGGCAGCAGAAGAAATGGATATTGCAGGAGGTTACTGGTCAGTGTGTAGACTGAAGGTGTCTTCACTGTGTCATCATTTGGATCTCATTTCCCCATGTCCATTAAATATCCTCTGCTTCCAATCTGCAGCCTGGAGGGAAAGGAGCTCGACCACCTGAGGCTTACTGTATCATCAGCACGCTGGCTTGTTTTGGACTCTTCTCCAAGGTGCGTTTAACTGAACGTTTCTACTGGGGGAAATTATGTTATGTTAGTGTTGTGTTAGTGGTCTTGCCTTCGGTCTTCAACAGCCGTTCAGTTCGTCCATGCTGATCCTTTATTTATCAGTTGGATCAGTCTTTCTGAAAGGCCTTCATCACCAGTGATATAAACTGCCAGGTTCAGTACTTGGCCAGACTTTGGGACTTGCCATCATTTAGCATTTGTTTGGCTTGTAACTTGTGATTCAGATAAGTTCACTAAATAAGATTTGGGCTTGGTTGGTTGAGAAAACAATGAAAAACCGATGCTGTTGCCTTGCCCTCATTTTTGCATTCATTAAAACAGAATCTGATTTCATTGGTCAAACACTAATTTCTGACAAAATGTCAGTAGAAACATTTTTAGCACACACAATTCCATCTTTCCAAACATTCCAGTTCCAAACTAAATGATGTGATCACAGTTCTTACTTGTTTTTGTGCTGATATCTTATATTGGACTTCAGATGCTTCGTACAGTACACAACCTTTATCAATGTATTATTCATTAAAATAACTGTGTGCAGATATTTGACGAGGTGGAGAAGCGGCGGCAGATCTCCATGGCCATGATCTACCCATTCATGCAGAAGCTGAGGGAGGCTCCATTCCCCGCTCCGGGAAACACTGTGGAGATTAAGAGCTTCATTCCAGAGTCGGGTACTCAGGTCAGACCAAACCCTCCTTCTGCTCATAGAGGTCCATTCAGCGTTTGATGATCTAGGTATCAAACGTCTGTGTGCAGATCCAGTCATTTGTCTGGTCTTGGTGGGAGTGTATCATGAAACTTGATGCAATTTAAATGAGATTTAAAATCGCTCAGGTTTAGAGTTATTAGATTGTTGTCACAAAGGTATTTGCTGAGATCTCCGTCCGAATGAGGCAAAATGTCTAAGAATAATTCCAATACACAAAGAAAAACCGTCGGATAACCGGACCAACTTTAGAAGATAAAATGAAGGTGAATAGTAAAATGATCACCAAAACTGTCTGTGGTAAACACCCGTCACAGCACAAAGGTTTCTTGTACACTTTCAGTTTGACCTCCATATTAAATTCTATAGATCATTTGGCTAACCTTTATGACTGGTCGTGTCTCTTGCCACCTTTGGACCTTCTTTTAGCTACGTCACTGAAGTGATGGACAGTGCTCAGGATATCTGCACGTCAAAAAGCATTGATTTCAGTCTCCTGGTATAAGTCCTACAAATGCCTTATGAGGTTTTAAATCTTAAATTCAATTCGCAAGTCTTATTGAGGATATGATGTTTACATGGAACAGAAATCGGGTTATTAATATCCCCATATAGATGTTTAATACTAGTATCCCGGTTACTTAAAACTGCATGTGATTTACGCGGGCGCCATTGTTTGTGTTACCGTCGAGTCACTTGGCTTAAGCCGCTTCTGCGCAGCTAATTGGCGGTGCACAGTAACCAGGGTAAGATGTTTACATGCAACAGTTTCTGTCACAGTACTCCACCTATCTTATTCAGGTTTCTCATGAACGGAGTTAAGAGTTAATCTGTGTTTCTGAAATTGGGATATGGTGTTTACATGATCAAATACATAAAGGGATACTAATGTCCATGTAAACCAGCTCCATTTCTCTGAAAGTTGTGAAAGAAATGTAGTACAAAATTGGATTCAAAAGAAATGAGTCACACTCCGAGCACGAGTGCAGTGTAACCCGGTGACTTTAAATGGTGAGATCCTCCAGGTGGGTGTGTTGTTGTGGAGTCGTGTCTGAACCTGTCCTGCATTACCCAACCTTTGCCTCAGAGCAGAAACCTGACACTTCTCGCATCAGGCCACATACCATGTTTCAAGAGTCATCTCCAGTTTGTCACTGATGCTGGTGAGTGTTTGTGCTAAAGTTACTGTGGCCAGCCCTCAGGATAAAGGAAGGACACAGACATGGTTCCCAGTTCATGATGGCAGTGAGGGAGATGTACCATTATGACAAGTGGAAGAACTAAATCATGAAAAGCTCTAAAAGCTGCATGTCATCCCTTTCTTGACATCTAGGTGAGGCTTGGTTGCCTTTAGAATCAGACAGTAAGAGTCAGTTGAGTGATGTTTACATTTTTGTGACCGTGGTGACTCTCCACTAGATCATCAGTCTGACCCGGCCGTTGGATTCCTGGCTGGAGCATGTGAACTTCGCCACGCTCTTCGGCTGCCTGACAGACGAGGAGGTGTTGCTAGTGTTTGCTGCCGCCGTCTTGGAGAGACGGATTGTTTTCATCGCTGATGAACTGGGGTATTACACACTCACACAGATATACAGATGCCATGGGGACACAATCCTCTCAACCGCTTTACAACACATGTCAGCGTTCATACACATTCACACAGAGTCAGAGGCTGCTGTACATAGAAAGTGCCACCTGCTCATCAGTAGTGATTAACATTCACACACACTCACACACCGTTGAAGCTGTTGACTGCAGGCTGAGATCGAACCACTGACCTCTGACCAGTGGACGACCACTCTAGCTCCTGAGCCACAGCCACCAAAGTTGTTATAGTATAGTTAATCAATGTCAATGTTCATTATCCTCTATCATTTGAAAGTTGCCCATTATTCAAATACTGTCTTTTATAAGAAATGTTTGGAAAATGCTCTTCACAGAGTTTGGAGTTTTGAAAGGCAATTGGCTGATCTGGCAACAGAGGAAAAAGTGTCCAGGTTTAAAAGTCACTGACGTGACATTTGCATAAATACTTGTAATAACTTTGTGGGACAAATAAAGGGACAAAATGAAATAACTCAGATTAGCCTATAAATCCTGGACTAAATCAGTTCTGACATCAGCTCTGTCGTCTCTACAGCACATTATCACAAGTCATCCATGCAGTCGCAGCCCTCGTTTACCCCTTCACCTGGCAGCACACACTGATCTCCATCGTTCCTGAGATCCTGATCGATGTGGTGATGGCACCCACTCCCTACCTGCTGGGAGTCCAGAAACGCCTGCTGGACCAGGTCACCGACCAGAGTGATGTGAGTCGTCATGGAGAACACAACAAAATGTTGCTTCATTTGTGCAAAGGCAAGGCAGTGACCTCCTAATTCTGCTGTTTTGTTCTTTCTATAACAGCTGCTGGTGGTCGACTTGTCTGAGGATAAAAAGGAGACCTTCATTCATTCAGTAAGTGTAGTATCAAAAAAATTATCTTTTGGAAAAGTTAAAAACATTTGTGTAAAACTGTATAATCTTTCTTTTCCAGATTGGTGATGAAAGCTCTATTCTGCCCCCAAAGCTTCAAAGTGAAATACTAGAAGCACTAACTAACAGAAAGAAATCATCAAGTGAGTAAACTAAACGCGTGTGTCAGTTAGAAACAGAAATATGATTCCATCCTCCCACATGTTTCATGTCCTGTGTTTCAGCGGTGGAGGAGACGAACCGGGTGGTATCGGAAGCCTTCCTGCATTTCTTTGTGAAAACAGTCGGCCATTACAACTCGTATGTGAAATACAGTCGTGCCGGAGAGCAGGGGGTGTTTGAAAAGAGAAGTTTCTACAAGGCCATTGATTCCAAGACCACTCGACACTTTGTCAAGAAGTTCATCCAGACACAGATGTTTGACCTGTTTATCCAGGAGGTGGAGCAGCAACAGCCTGGACCGCAGCAAGGTGACGACTGGGAACACGACACACACACACACACACACAGCTGGAAAACAGCTTGTAAAGAAAAACTAACTATAACTCTTTGTGAAGTGATGTTCTAAAGTTGCCGTTTGATTGACGTACAACTATGGTTGGGCAATATGTTAGAATAAGAGCTGCCCCTTCTTTGTAGATTAGTCGACTAACTGGTTGTTTGGTCTTAAGCCGGGCTCAGGCTACAAGAGTTTTGCAATCGTAAACGATTTTGAAATCGGGTTGCCCCACACGCATGAGGAGAAACTTCACAGATGTTCTGCTCTCTAATCTCAAACCTGCACACACTACCGGATTAGAAAATAATGGTGCATCACACACTACAGGATATTATTAAGATTATCGAGTCGGAGGGAGCAATGCCCCACCTCACCTCACCTCACCACCTGTTGTCATGGGGAAGCAGATGTAAACTAAATGAGACTGATGTGTTACATGTATACCTACACTAAGAAAACGCATCATCAATTTAATTAAAGCAACTCAACTTTATCCTTCGCTGTATGTAGTCTAATAAATGTCCAGTCTGGTCAACTTCAATCTTCTGGTTTCATCATTTACTATCATGTTACTGAGTAATGTTTGGTTGTAATGTAATGTTTTTACAGTGCACTGATTCCAGCTCCTCTCCTTTGTCCCGCAGGAATATTTCACAAAAAGATCCTTGAATACCAAGAGAAGAAGAAAAAGGACAAAACAAGGAAACACTAGCTCTCAGCGGGGGACCCGGGTGTACATAAGGGAGTTCATAGGAAAATATGTGAATGTTGCACTGTGTGTTTTATGTCCTGTGTCAGTTTGGTTTTAAACATGTACCAATGTGTGAATTACTGTATGGCTATGTTGCTGCTACTCTGTGAAACACTGGCAGAATGACAGACTTCAGATCCATGTGTTGGTTCTCAGCCTGTGGCCGCAGTCTGTCGCTAATGAATCATTTCGAATAAAGACTAGTTTTTTTACAGTCTGATGCTTAGGACCCTAATTATTCGAAGCCGTTTGTGTTTGTTTGTTTCTATACAGTGTATATGTCTGTCCATCCTTTCTTTAGTTTTTTATTTGTGAGACGCCAGCCACCCATCTGAGAAAACTCATTTTGTACCCAAATTAAACATCCTTCCTTTCATTGAACAAAAATGCAGGAATTTATCAGAACGGTCCAGTTCTCTCCCAAAACATGTATAAGTTCACCATGAGATCAGAAGGCAGCAACCGTTACAGAGACACCCTAATGTATGACAAAAGAAATGTGAATCAGGCAGAGTAGCCTACTCTAGATGTAGGCTGCCTAAGGCCCTGGATAAGTGTAAAATGACTGCTCTGGAAAAGACAATGTAGCCTAAGCTATTTAATGTTTGTCAAATTAAGTGAGTTTGCATTGGCAGCAATATTATAACTGTACAATAAAGTTTGGGAGAAAGGCAAGCTTTCAGTGTTGTGAGAAGAAGCCGTCATTGTCCCAATCAAAATAATCTGGAAAGTCCCTATCAGATAAATACGGGCCTAGCTGCAACGTCACATGTCTTAATTCAGGTGCATCCAGTAATCATTATAGTTTTCTTTATGAAATAATGGCAAAGTAACTCAAAGTTACAAACTGAGGTCACATTGATTTGGACTACTGCTCATATGGGCATTATGGGTGATTGGTGAACAAACTCTCCAAACAAGCTTTTCTGAAAGAAAAGATGGAAACACATATTTGGCTGTCAAAATCAGAAGTAAAAGGCATTGTACGATAAGAAATCAATAAAGAGTGGACAACAGCACTGGGATCAGGAGGTAAGAGACTTTACATTCATTTCGAAATAAAGTTGGTTTTGTGAGAAATGGAGGAGGGACTAGAAAATAAGAGGCAACATTGACTGGGTTAAAATGAGAACTGAGAGTAATCTTCACATTATAGGCAAGCATTCAACCGGTTTGAGTGAACATTGTCCGGTACCAGAAACTGTAGAGCATGGGTTTCTGTTGAACCCCGGAGGGGGCAGAGGGAGGAGGAGGAGGAGGAGGTTGTTTGTCCACTAGGTGTCATACTGAGTTCAAGCTGATGGTGACGCAACCCTCGGCGAAGCAGAGGAAGAGACGGCAGACACCGCACCTTCGACTAAGGTAAGTGAACAAAGACCAACTACAAAAATACAAAATGAAAGGACTAGAAGACAATATGTTAAACATTTTCATTACTTTATTATGTTACTAAATGAAGTGTAAACGTGCTCGGTTGTATGATGTTCCGTTTAAAAACAAAAGACTAAAGCTATTTTAGTAGATAAGTAGCTAACGTTTACTAGCTAACTTTCCCTTAGCTATTCGCTTTGGGTAACTTCAAGTAGTCAAGTTCGTGAAAATGGAACTCGAGATTTTCTGCTTAAAATTTTCAAAATAAAACTCAGAATAACAAATAAGGGATGAAACCGTTTTTTTAAATAAACAAGTTTTATTTTTAAGGTCATATCCGGTGTAATTTATACGTTCTCTGCCTGACTTGACGCAGCCAGGAACTTTAATAGCTAACTAGCTAGCTAACTAATGTAGCAGGTTTTAAGCATTTCTTTATGAGGCTATGGGTTAGCAGAAAAGCGAACTTACAATTCTAAACTAATTGAACCAAGGTTACGTTAAAGTAAGGTAGTTACACTCTATTTATAATCTTAAACTTTTTAGGTAACGTTAGTTTATGTCACGTATGATTACGTTGCAACCGAAACAACTTTGGTAGCTAGCTACGTGTTGTTGACAGGTCAGTCTGTTTTTGACAAGAGACAAAAGGGACGACACGATGAGCTCTAACGTTAATTTGAATACTGTAACGTTACAAATGTAACTCAAAATGTTACATTTTATAATATTATTAGTATTATTTTCTAACTGTTAGCTATATAAAAAATGTACCAAACACATATTTGACAATTTATCAGCTAATGTAAACAATTGGTGTAGTATTTTATATGGAGAGTTCAATATTCCATAGAACATAAAAATGCTTTTAGAAGTGTAATTATTTTAATCATCTGTAATTTTGATATACCAAAAGGCTGACCAATAACACCACCACATATTTTTCGACATGCTTTCCATTAAATCAAATCTTCTGTATTGACTTAATATCCTTATGTCTCATCAAGTCTGAAGAAGCACTTAAAACTATCTGTATGGCAGGATAGTCAAATGAGTGAATTGAAGCAATACATTTATCTGAATTATTTAGTTTCGTGATTATGTTGTTTCACTACCATTACATCGGCATTAAGTCTAGAAACATATTAGAGCTCAGCCTGCCTCAATCCCTATCCATCTCACAGAAGGACTCTAGCATCAGTGCTTGCACAAATCTGATTTCCTCATTATTTCTTCATAACTGCACAATGTTATAAACATTGCTCTGCTCAGACAGCAGAAACAGCTGCTTTCCTTCCTCTTTTTCTGGGCCAACTGTCATCTCATTTCATACTTCCAATCTTTGAGAGCTCAGCTCAGTGTTGTAACATCTATCCTTCGCAGTCGATCCTCCTTAAGCCCTCCGTTTTGCCTTCTCACTCCTCACTGATGCAGTGTTTTATCTCGGCTATGGGGCAGCATTATAAAAGGACAAGGGGTTGTACTGTGAGCATCCTCTCTGATCACTTCATCCTCTGTGTGTCTTCTCAGGTAAAGCATGGCAATGACTAGCCCAAGCTCATGCTCCTCCATGAGTAACCACACCAAGGAGCGCGTCACTATGGCCAAAGTGACCCTGGAGAACTTCTACAGTAACCTCATCGCCCAGCACGAGGAGAGAGAGATGAGGTAACATCTTCAAGTTTCAGATCTACACACATCATTTTTCAGTGGCTGCACGGTGACCTTTTGCAGCACTTTACAATGCACACAGATCTTTGAGGACCTTATTCTTGCAGTTCCAGGTTAAAACATTCTAACAATTTATTTCACAGTGAAACAGAAATATAATACTTCTGCATCTGCTCAGAAATTGATACACACACAAATAAAAGTTACATCAGATTATATTCATCACTGTCCTGGTTGTTTTAGTATGGAGGCTTGGTGAGTTTAGGGAAATCTAAAAAAGATGACATTAAACAGTGGCTCAATGGCAGGAATTCTAACTCCAAACCCCCAGCTTGTAACAAAGGCTTTCTGTTATACATTTGTAACCTCATGCTGAGATCAGGATCCAATTAAATAATTCAATCCAGAGAAGCACGATCCCTTTGAGTATCGTAATATAGCAAGTCTAGGGATGTATCAAAGTATTCATTTCATCCTTTTGATTGATATGTAGCTGATATCTTTGAGTTTATGTTGAATGAGCATCCTTTCGAATAGTTTTATTCAATACAAAAAATACAAATTGGTTTCAGGCAACTCTTTCTTGATACTGTTTTACCCCCAAAATACCTGCTATGATGGGATGTGCATTCACTACATTGTGGCTATAAAACAATGGTAATGCTCAGATTGTCTCTTCAGGCAGCAGAAGCTTGAGAAAGTGATGGACCAGGAGGGCTTGGCAGATGAAGAGGTGAGTGACAAACTCACACAAGCAGTGTTTTCCCAGCATGCTCTGTGGCTGAATGGGAGAAGTTGTTCTCCACAGTGTTGGTAAGATTTTTAGATCTGCTGGAACACTGCTATTAGATGTTTAATGTTTGTCAACACTAAACATTTATATTGATTGTTCTCACAAGTGTTTGATTCAATGTCACCTGCACAAAAATGTACCTTGAAAGAATAGTTAGGAATTTTCAAGTGCACATAATGAGAAGACATATGGGGAAATAAATCGCAGAAACAATACACAGACTGTCGAAAGCACTAATTTAGTTTGGGGTGGGCTTGTAACAGTGTTATGAAATCATTTCTTCACAGTGGAAACTTATAAATTATTGAAAATTCCCCAATTTGTGGAGGGGATAAAACAGCAGATCAAAAGATCTTAAATTCCTGATGGGACTGTATAAAAGTAATGAATGATGTTAAATAGCGTGTATTAAAAATAGATGCGTGTGCTCTGCAGAAACGTATCCGGCGTTCTCAGCATGCAAGGAAAGAGACGGAGTTTCTGCGTCTGAAACGTACTCGACTTGGTCTGGAGGACTTTGAGTCCCTGAAGGTGATTGGCCGAGGAGCTTTTGGAGAGGTAAAAATCTTTTACATAAATACTTGGAACATGATTCCTGGGTTTTTGTAAAGCCATATATGAGATTGTGGCTTGTTGACATTCAGTAAAAATGCTCATGTATCATAAGTCTGGAGAGTATATTAATGATAATAGTAGCATGTTTCCCTCAGCGTATTATAGCACTGCCTCCCGTGAGTGAGAGAGTTGTGATCCTCCATGCATCCTGTGTCTGAAACACATGGACTCTTTCTTATTTAGGTTCGTCTGGTGCAGAAGAAAGACACCGGTCATGTCTATGCCATGAAGATCCTCCGCAAAGCTGACATGCTGGAGAAGGAACAGGTGGGGCAGAAGAATCCACACACTGGGATGCTACTGCTACTGCATCAGAAGGACATCTTTGAACCTGTGCGTGCGTGTGTGTGTGTGTGTGGGTGTGTGTGTGTGTGTGTGTGTGTGTGTGTGTGTGTGTGGGTGGGCGGGTGCGGCTGTCTGTTTTGTAGGTTGGTCACATCCGTGCTGAGCGGGACATTCTGGTAGAGGCAGATAGCCTGTGGGTGGTCAAAATGTTCTACAGCTTCCAGGATAAGATGAATCTCTACCTCATCATGGAGTTCCTGCCTGGAGGTATGGCCTGTCACGAGAACCGATACTTCGGCAACAAGTCGATTCCAAAATTCTGATAACATACTCGTTTTTCGACAGAACCGCAGGTAACGGGGATCAGGGCTTGAGACTAACCGAGTGCCTAGAGTTACAATCCAAAAGGACGCAATAAATTCACTATTGACCAGGGCACGCATCTAATTTTTTCGTAAAATAGCTCCATTGTGTTCAACAAAATATAATAATATAACAAAATATTTGTTACGTTTTTTTACTATGGTCTCTCTACTATTAGAACGCAACTGCCATGTTTTATTTCTCTTATTCACTGTCTTGCTTGCTCGACCGCAGCTACCTCTCTGTTGTTCTCGTTCTTGTTGTCAGCGAATTCGCACTGCGTATCTCTTTTTATAAAACGAGTCGGTAATCCAACTGTCAGCTTTTGTCCATAACTACAACATGATGAGCGCTGATGTGACTGTGGTCTCTGCTGTGGTGCAGGAGACATGATGACCCTGCTGATGAAGAAGGACACTCTGACAGAAGAGGCCACTCAGTTCTACATAGCTGAGACGGTGCTGGCCATCGACTCCATCCACCAGCTGGGCTTCATCCACAGAGACATCAAACCAGACAACCTGCTGCTGGACTCCAGGGTGAGTCATGAAGACATCATAATGACGCAAAACATTTTTTATTACACTTACTATATAGCCCTCTCTCATGTGTGCGTGTGTGAGGGGTAGGAGTAGGGTAACTGACATAGCATATTATTTCCCTCCCCAGTCTGTATATGTAGCATACATTGAACTTTACCATACTTAAATTGGCCCTTGATGTCCATAATGTGCTCAGCTAGAGACGGATGACATTGGAGAACTCCCAGCATGGGTTCATATTGTTTACACATCACTGTGTGCTGCAGACTTCAGCAGTTGTAACAGTGTGTTTTGTGTTTCCAGGGTCATGTGAAGCTGTCTGACTTTGGTCTGTGCACAGGGCTGAAGAGAGCTCACCGCACTGAGTTCTACAAGAACCTGAACCACAGCCTACCCAGTGACCTCAGTAAACAAAGTCAGTAAGCCCTTCCATTTATATCAACTGGAGCTCTGGCATTTGTTCATGTTATTTGACTCCTTTAAAAAAAAAAAAAAAAAACTTTTATAAATATAGATACATACACAACTGAAGAGTTTGACCCTATGTATTCCATGTAAAACTGTAAATAAATCAGGAATGAGTCCACACTGGTTAAGATGTTTAATGCATCAGTAGTTGCTTTTAAATACTGAGCTATTTTGTCCCCACAGCCTTCCAGAACATGAACTCCAAGAGGAAAGCAGAGACCTGGAAGAGGAACAGGAGGCAACTGGTAGGACTGAACAGAGATGACTTTACACGTTGACCGTTTTATTATGAATGAATCCAATGAAAGAATACAGCACCATTTTAAAAGATTTTCTTTTTTTTTTAATATTGTAGGTTTTTACTCACACCAGATGACTAAATATTTTTGCCACAAAAGTAATAATGCAATTAACTAACTATTAGGGCTGTCTCACCTGTGTACGTTTTTGGTATAGACCAGGGGTGTCCAAACTGCGGCCCGCGGTCCATTTTTAATTGGCCCGCAGCAAATTCTAAAAGTATAATGGAATATGGCCCAGATAGAAACTTGCGCTTGAATGTTTTGTACGTCTTAGTTCTAACACAGAAACACAGTTTTGACTTGTCAGCTAACTTAAAAAATCAAGTGTCAGATAAAGCTTGAGCTTTAGATTTTTACTCGATTGCATGTGATGAGAGCACAGATGCGACAGACACCGCACAGCTGTTCATTGTTTTTGCGAGGAGTTGACGATAACTTTTGCGTTACGGGAGAGCTGCTTGGTCTTAGGAGTCTAAAGGTCACAACATAATTCGAGCACGACGACTTTACCACAGATAATTTCAAGCTTTCCTGTCTGATGTTGATGCTGAATACGGGGACGTACTCCACCATTCTGATGTGCGCTGGCTGAGTCGCGGCTCCGTGCTGCAGCGGTTTTATTCCCTGAGATCAGAAATCGATCTGTTTTTGAAAGAGAAGGACCGACCTCTTCATGAGCTGAGTGACCCTCCATGTTTGGCAGACCTGGCATTATTAGTTAATCTTACTGGTCATCTCAACACTGAACAAGAGCCTACTGCGCACATGAAAGCATTCTGCATGAAACTCCGTCTCTTTGAGACACAATTATGAAACTTCAATGTTGTGCACTTCCCCACGCTTTCTGATAACAAGGGGAAATATGTGTCTGTGATCACGTTTCTCATGACAGAATTCAGTCAGCACTTCCAAGATTTTTCTATCATTGAGAAAGAAATTGAGTTGTTCTCGACTCCCTGATGAATGCAGAATGAGTTTAAGAGAATCTGCATCTAGAACTTATATATAATAATTATATACGATAATTCCCTGAAGAATCAACATCAGCTTCTCTCCCTCCCCGACTTCTACTGGAGCTTGGAAAAGTTTCCTCTGACGAGACGTCACACACAAATAATGATGAGTCTGTTCGGCTCATATAACTGAGCAAACACTTTCTGTTAACTCTGAACAAAAGCAGGTTGAGAACCAAAATGACCGACGGCATCTCTGTGATGTGCTTCGTATCTGAACCACCAAGCTTACTCCTCACCTGCAGCATCCTTCAGTCCAAAGTCAGTCAGAGTGCAACGCTGTTCCCTTTATAGGCGAGTTAAAAAATCTATTAAAGTATTCTTGTTAATAAGATACATTTTTCTATACATTCAGAAAATTAAAGTTGATAACATTTTCTAACTAACGTTCGTTGATCAAATCTAATCAAATTTATTTGTATAGCCCTATATCACATATTCTACATTTGTCTCAGTGTGCTTTACAGACTGTACAGGTTAAGACACCCTCTGTCCTTAGACCCTCGTATCGCACAAGGAAAAACTTCCTAAAAGAAACCCCATAATTAAAGGGGGAAAAATGGAAGAAACGTCAGGGAGAGCAACTGAGGAGGGATCCCTCTCCCAGGACGGACAGACGTGCAATAGATGTCGTGTGTACAGGATAAACAACATAGTACAAATACAACATTTGAGAGAAAATTATGTTGTGTTGGAAAAGAGAAAGTTTGGATGAATCCAGGAAAAAAGGCTTCCCGGTGTCCAGCAGGACCAGGGTAGCAGGCGCAGCCATGATTCCTGATCCTGACGTAAACTTTATCAGTGGCAACCTGCCACATGAGAGACAGACACTCCGGAGTTAGTAACATACATTTACATAAATGCATACAGATAGCGAGGGAGGGGAGGAGAGGAGGAGAGAAGAGAAGGAAGAGAGCAGGGAGGTGTCCCCCGGCAGTCTAAGCCTATAGCAGCATAACTAGGGGCTGATCCAGGGCAAACCTGAGCCAGCCCTAACTATAAGCTTTATCAAAAAGGAAAGTCTTTAGCCTACTCTTAAATGTGGAGAGTGTGTCTGCCTCCCGAACACAAACTGGAAGCTGGTTCCACTGGAGAGGAGCTTGATAGCTGAAGGCTCTGGCTCCCATTGTACTCTTAGAGACTCTAGGAACCACAAGTAACCCTGCAGTCTGGGAGCGTAATGCTCTAGTTGGTTTATAAGGTACTATGAGATCTTTAAGATATGCTGGAGCCTGACCATTAATTGCTTTGTAAGTCAGGAGAAGGATTTTGAATTCTATTCTGTATTTTACCGGGAGCCAGTGCAGAGCAGCTAATACAGGAGTAATATGATCCCGTTTCCTTGTTCTTGTCAATACACGTGCTGCTGCATTTTGGATCAACTGAAGAGTCTTAAGTGAACTTTTTGGGACAACCTGATAACAATGAGTTGCAGTAATCCAGCCTTGAAGTAACAAATGCGTGGACTAGTTTTTCTGCATCATTTTGAGACAGGATGTGTCTTATTTTTGCAATGTTACGTAGATGAAAGAAGGCAGTCCTTGAGATTTGTTTTATGTGGGAGTTAAAAGACAGATCCTGATCAAAGATGACTGCCTAAGATTCCTTACAGTGGTGCTGGAGGACCAAGTTAATGCCATCCAGAGCTTCTATGTCATTAGAAACTGCTGTTTCGGAGGCGTTTAGGGACCAAGTATAATAACTTCAGTTTTGTCTGTGTTTAACATCAAAAAGTTGCTAGACATCCAAGTTTTTATGTCCTTAAGGCATGCTTGAAGTTTAGCCAATTGATTGGTTTCATCTGGTTTAATTGATAGATATAATTGGGTATCATCCGCATAGCAATGAAAGTTTATAGAGTGGTTCCTTATAATATTGCCCAAAGGAAGCATATATAAGATGAATAGAATCGGTCCAAGTACAGAACCCTGCGGAACTCCAAGACTGACTTTGGCTGTCATGGAGTTGATGTGTTAACAAGCCCAATAACTTATTTGTTTAACAAGCTTGAGATATATCCATCCCCATTTCCTGTTTTCTTTAGGCAATATACCTCAAAAGTATGAGTGGCCCAGCTCTTCGTATATTTTTCTGTATGTGGCCCTCAGTGAAAAAAGTTTGGACACCCCTGGTATAGACTGAATGTGTCTTGGTATCAAAAGTCTTTTCAGATTTATAGTTTTGTTGACTTTGTTGTTGACCAGATAGTTCCTGACTTGAATCCAAATTTGCCAGTGTCAGACTGTACTTTATTAAAGTTCTTGTGCTGCTGAAAAGAGTCGTGAAGATGAATGTGCAAATCTCCCCCCCCCCCCCCCCCCCCGGCAGGCTTTCTCCACAGTGGGAACCCCCGACTACATCGCTCCAGAGGTCTTCATGCAAAATGGATACAACAAGCTCTGTGATTGGTGGAGCCTTGGGGTCATAATGTATGAGATGCTGATAGGTAATTACTCTGATTAACATTATCAACCTTGTTGACCTTCAGGGGTGTTGCAGCAGGCCAGGCCAGATGTGGTTTAAAGGACAGTTGGTGTTGTTGTCCTCACTGTCTGCAGGTTATCCTCCGTTCTGCTCAGAGACGCCTCAGGAGACGTACAGGAAAGTGATGAACTGGCGAGAGACGCTCACCTTTCCCCCAGAAGTGCCTATATCAGAGAAGGCCAAAGACTTGATCCTCAGGCAGGCACACACCTCTGTTCACTTGTGCAGTAGTAACCCACATTAGTGATTGTACCTGTTTTGTACATTGACAATGGATGCTCTTTTCTTTTCTTCCAACATGTCAAAGTGATATAAGGGCACCTAAAAGGTTTTCTCACAGTTGTTGAATGTGTTTGATATTAATTGGACATGTTTTGTGAGCAGGTTCTGCTGTGAGGAGGAGCACAGGATTGGTGCTGCAGGTGTGGAGGAGAATCAAGTCCAATCTTTTCTTTGAGGGGGTGGACTATGACCATATCAGGTGGGGACGGTTACCACATGTTAATGTTCAAGGACAGTTATTACAGTGGGACATTTGAAAGCTTTCTTTTGTCTTTGTCTTTTTTTGATCATGTCTCATGTAACTAGAGATGCCATGGGTAGGAACATGTCCCATCGGTTAGACTCCTTACATCACCGGTGTTACCATTCACACACAGGTTTAGACATTGTCTCATAATGTTATCAGGTTATTAGCGTTGGGCTTGAATCTGTTATCCTCAGCTGTCTTCTTGTCCGTCCACTCTCCTTACTCTCGTCCAGTGATGAGTGAAATCTGACATTTCACTTTGATTATTGTTACTCCGTCGTCCGACTAGTATTGATAACACACAAATTACAAATTAGTTTTTTATTTGATCAATGCTATTTAAAAAATAACGGTGGGGCAGTGGGCACATGATGTAATCAGTATATCCTTAATTTTAAATGTAGTGTAAAGAAATTAAACCTACACCCTAAATTGTAAAACAAGAGGGACAGACAGCTAATTTGGTATTCCAACAATACTTCCACTACACAGAGGCTGTTGTGTCAGCACAATCTGACAGATATAGAATTTGCACTTGATCTTTCTCTAAAAGTAATACATGACCTGGCTGATACTTCAAAGATACATTTTGCATCTTGTATATCACCTTTTCAGTATTCAGTGTTTGTTCATCATGATTCTGTCTTATAATGTCAGTGTTTTTATGTTGTTACTGATGTGACGTGTGCTTGATTTATAAATCGGGAACAAACAGATCAGACCAGATCTGGTTCAGTCCGTCAGCTCAGTCCAGCCAGGCACAAATAAGATGTTTCCGCTGTACCGTGGTTTGTTTTGGTGATTGTGCTCATTCAGTCTGCTCAGAAACATTCCAAATGTCCTCAGTGGTTAGCTGATCAGAAACAAACACTAAGAAGCACATGGTAAGAGACCGATTATTGATGATGCAGCTTCATCTAAACAGTAACAACTAGTTGTTAATATTTACCATAGCAACCGCTGGACTGCCCACCCGAAGGACGTGTTCTCTGAATCTGGTTAACAACATCCAAGCAAACATGATCTACCTCATTTCTGAAATGCAAAATGTCACTTTGGCGACCTTTCAAACTCTTTTCTCTAACTTCACTGATGCTCCCCTCTCCAGAGAGAGGCCTGCAGCCATTCCCATCGAGATCAAAAGCATCGACGACACCTCAAACTTTGATGAATTCCCTGATTCAGATATCCTCACACCAACCGGTACAGGTAACAGCTGTTTCTGTTGAACACATTTACGCTTTTGTTCCTCTGAAACAACTAAACCCCTCTCTTTTCCTTCTCCTCCAGTTGCCCCGGTGTCCAACCAGACCGAGGCTGACCTGAAAAACAAGGACTGGGTCTTCATCAACTACACCTACAAACGCTTCGAAGGCCTGACTGCTCGAGGAGCTATACCGTCCTACATGAAGTCAGGGAAGAGATGAACGCCTCCAGGCAGGCTTTTGACCAACACCACCATCAAACCTGAAAGAGTCGTCCAAACCCCCGCTGTGTGAGGAGCTTCAGCCGTGAAGGGAGAACTCTGTCTGTTTTCTGTTACCTGACGATGAGTCACTCAGCACTCTGCAAATAATAAAGGGGCTCAATTTCATCCATTGCTTTCCAGGAACTGCCGCCTTCATTTCCGCAGGTCTTCACTTTCTCTGATGCTTGCGAGAGTACCTTTCTACTTCCTGCTCACACATGAAGACTGAACTGCAATTTAAAGTGATTGGGATTCTCTCCACTTGCCTTTTCCACCAGTGGATGCAGTGGGATATTTTCACTGCTGTTACCAGCCTCCATCACATTCCCTCAATAAACCAGCACCAGTGTGATGGACTTACCAAGGGCTCTTCTCCTTCCAGACGAGGACATCCACTCCATGTTCCCTTTTCTGTTGACTTGTCAACTCAAACATTGCATTAAGTCATCACTTGACTTGAATCCGGTGTTCTTCAGGGATCCTGTCCAAATGTTTCTGGTGGTTTCACTATGAGGCTTCTATAAAGTGCTGCTTCTGACCTAACCAAAGACTGTGAGCTGATTGATGTTTCTGCTTCATCCCTTCTTTTTTTTTTTTGGTTCACATTGCAAATGTTGCTTATTGAAAAGTATGAATATATAAGTGATGTATTTTGTGGAACAAACACAAGAGTCTTGTTACATTTTCACCACTTATGTTGAATGACTTTAGCACCTTATGTGATGTTTGATCCAACTCCAGTACAGTCAAACCTACAGCTCATTTATGCGTGTGCTTTTATTGGACTGGAAAAGTACACTTGTGTCCAGACATGAGTTTGACAGGAGGAGTGAAGATAAGCTTTCCATTTCCCAGTTGTAATGCCATGAACACGATGCAAAGTCCTCACCAGGGAGGGGAAGCCTTGATCGTCGTGTAACCTCTTCCCATGCTAACTTAAACTAATGCAATTCTTGTAGACTTATCAGCTGTTAAAGGCAGTTTGACCCACTCTACCTATTTAACAGTGAACAGAATGATGCATTACTGTAGTGCCAGGCAAAGCATTCAACTCATTGGGATGCAGTGTGAACCAGATCTAGTGTGGACTAACTTTTTAAATAGAAGCACAGGGCTAAACATCTTTCAGTGAACACAATATCCAAAATGCTGTCATTTAAAATGAATGTAAATGAAGTTTTATGGAGAATAGTATGTTTTGCTAATTCCACAATGCTGTTTGTGTTGATGTAACCTGGACCATACGATATTTCTTTTTCCTTTTTGTTTTTCTGTGTCCTGGCACATAAGGTATAACTATGGAAGCCCATTACGCCCTAGGAAAGAGACGGAACAAGACACACAGTCAGGAACCGTAACAAAAAAAAATAATAATAAAAAAAAAAAAGAGGGATCTTAAATCAAAATAATGTGCCAGGATAACATTTTTACTTTTATAATATTGACATAATACATTTTAGATTGACTCAAAACTGTCCAAGTCAAATTATGACAAACAAGTCTGACTTTATAAAGTTGAAATTGGGACTTAGTATCTAAATCAATCTGAAAATATTTATTTTCATCAAAATCTTGACTCTTGAATTTGGTTTTATTTAGAAGTTTTTACTTGTATGTAGTATGTCGGAACATTGAATACGTAAATCTCAAATTTTGAGTCGACTGATGTCAAAGATTTCTCTTCTCTCGTCAAAATTATGACAAAAGCCATATTTTGAGATTTAAGAAATTAAATTCTGACACTTTCATACAACAATGACTTAAAAGATCCCTTTAAAGATGAGTCAGTGTTTTATAAGTGGGACTTAAAAACAGAAAGTTGACTTCGTCATTCCCATTTAAAAAATAATATGCCTAGCAGGAATTGGCTTCCATATCTAACAGTTTAGCCTGAAGTTTTTTCTTGTGTGTTATGTAAAAGTTAGTGTATTCAGAGAGTGTGTAGATGAAGCACATTGTAAGCATTTTAGAAAAGCATGCAATAGGGCTTTTTCTATGGCAGGGGTCAATATTTGAAACTATCTGTTATTGGAAGGCTCCTGCGCTGGATGCTTTTTACAGCAGCAGATGGGTCAGCTTAAAGCAATAGAGCACATGGAATTACTTATTTTATTGATGCCACTTGTGTGTGTGTGTGTGTGTGTGTGTGTGTGTGTGGGTGGAGAGGGGGGGGGTGAGCGGATGTGATCATGCTCAAATGATGCAATGTTGGATTGATGTGTATGTTGTTTTCTACGAGTGATGCTCAGGTGTGTGTATGCCCTGCTCGTGTCATCATGTGATCTGAGAGGCTGAAATGAGGGATTTTGGGAAGGTGAGTGTACATTATTTAAACCACTTTGTAGTGCGTGGCTGTTGTATTGTTTTTTTCTGCTATTTGACAATGAATTACTCTGCACTTACTGTGTTGTGTACTCTTTAATCAACACTTGGTTGTATGATGCCGTGGTGCAGGTATAAATATGATGCACCTTTAATGTCCTTGTAGGGACGTTTGTTCTGAACTCTGTCTTGCAGCCAAAACAACACATACCACAAACCTTTTGAGATGTATACCCTTTACCAGGATAACTGAAGGGCTATTGTGAAGGAATCACTAAATGATTTTACTGTAATGGATTTAGCCAAGAGTATTAAAATCCATTAACACACGCTGTATTGGTTCCAGGGAGGCTCAGCACATATATTGATATCTTTTTCCAATGGCACTAAAGAAAAGAAGAAAGAAAAAGGTTTTCCGCAAACCTCTGTTATGGAATTTATATGTCATTCCCTTATGCAAAGATTTGCAACTAAGTTATCAACATTTCTTCTGCATTCTGTGTGAGGAAGTCCTGCATAAAACATCCATCACATTGTATCAAAAGGCCAGAGTACAGCAAGAGAGAAATAATGAAGATATGAGAAGATTCTTACCTACAGTAGTTGGAAGCCCATTCGAATTCAGTGAGTGGTTGGAGGAAGGTGGTGACCCGAGAGCTGACACTGCCTCTTTTCTCTTGACAACACTTCCTGTCTGCATTTGGGAACCATCTGAAATGATCCTCACAATGAATCCATCCATCACCTACCGCTTATAAACAGTTCAGCAATCAGCTCTGTGGCTCTTCATCTGCAGTTTAACTGTCATTCAGTTAATAGTGTTCTTTCATAAATGTATGATGTAAAACACTTTCCTCTATCATCTCCAGTGTGGTGGATGCTGGCTCCTGATAATTCAGGTCCAAGACAAAATATGACTCATAAAGTACCTTCTCCTCCATAATGAACATCCAGGATTGCAGACTTCAAACTTCCTAAAACAGGCAAACCCTTGTTAGGCTATAACTTGTGGGGAAAAGTATAGAATACCACAAAATGACATACATAAAAATGTATTTAAAAAATCAAAAACATTATTACAATATGATAGCAAAATGTTTCTCCTTATCTTTCCCCTACTCTCCATCAATCAATCAAATTGTATTTATATAGCCCAATATCACAAATGTGTTTCAATGGGCTTTACAGACTACAGCATATGACACACAGCATAAGGACAGAGGGTCCTTAGACCCTCGCAGTGGACAAGGAAAACTCCAAAAGAAACCCCACAGGAGCGAAACGTGCGTGTGTGTGTGTGTGTGTGTGTTTGCGCGCGCGTGTATGTGCGCAGTGACGTGCGGTGAGGTTCATGGCTGGGGAGGCACTCACTCTTTCAGAGTTTGCGAGGGATTGCGCAATCCGAGGGGAGGTTCAGCTCGTCGCTGCTGCAGCTCGCATCTCTCCTGTATCTGAACAAAAGTGTGTGTGTGTGTGTGTGTGTGTGTGTGTGTGTGTTAAATATCTCACAGATGAAAATGATGTCTTTAGGCCGCAAATCACCTAAACTAAAACATGGAGTGTGTCGCAGGTTTATATGAAAGACAACAAAACTGATCTGAACCTTTCTTCCTCTTAAAAAGTGGAATGTTATAGTTATGAGGTTTTTGTTTCAACTGAAAATATGAAATGTAGATGATGTAGATGACGCAGATGTTTTGAAAAACTGCTGAGGGTGAGGTTTTGAGAGGTTTTAGAGAAGGCACGGGCCCCCGGTCAACCCACTTAAAAAAGAGGCCCTCGGGTATACTCATACCGTGAGTATGGGAAAAGGACACGAAACAAAGCCCTCACTATACCAACATGCTAGATAAGCCTTATGCCCGCGGATGCAGGTGTTAAATCAAGAGACAAATAGCAGCCCTTGATTTATTGATAGGAGAAATAAGATGATGGGAAACGGATGATCTTATGGCCTCATTTCTACTGCAAGAGATATGGAGAATGTATAAAGGAGAATACAGAACGTAAAATGTTTAGTGTTTACAGTCGGCTGTAACCTCGGGTGAGTTCTTATTTTCATGTAAGAATAAATGCTGTGTATTTAACTTTGTTCTCCAGTGTTCGAGGAAGGGGTCCAGACTTCACCTCTGGCCCGGAGGAAAGACTTTTTCTACGACAAGACCATCTCCAGATTGCAGCCTGATAGTTAGCATGAATGGAATTTATGAATAGACAATCATCACCTCCTGATGCAGAAAAGTTGGTACCAAAGAAGGTTGACATCTAAAGTGTGCATAGAGGGTAGCCTACATATGCGGCATGTGATTTCCTGCAGCTTCTTGAAGAGTTCATCGGAGCCATCCCAAGCTCGGCCGGGCTCAAGGAAGGCATCAGCAACACTGTCGTCGAGTGAATGACATAGTTTGGTTATGTCCAGGAACCTTCTCCTGCCCGTCTCCTTGCTTAAACTGAAATAGAAGTATGAATAGTGTTTGACAACAAATTGCCAACCTTAATTATTATATAAGGGAAATATCACTAAAAACAAAAAATTATTGTATATTGCATATCTCACTTGATTTGGCAGCGTAATCTGGAAGAACGATGATTGTGTGTTTCAGGAGCTGATGGTTGTATTGTTGGAGGCAGAGGATGCTGCCCCTGCATGGCGCTGCATGTCAGGGGTCCCCACTTTGGGGGAGCCCTGCTGAGAGGACTTTGTTCTCACAGCTGCACATTGTGAGATACCCATGTAGGAATTTAAAAACAGACCAATGTGTTTTTTCTTTTTTCATTGTAGCCATTTGTTTCATTTCATGTCGATTAAATGTGAAAACCATCTTGCAGGGACCTTCTTAGTTTGCCAGACATAATTCATTCATTACAGTAAGAATTACATTTATTTAAATTTACAAGCAGAAGCTATAAAACCAAGAAATCTGCCATTACAGCTTTGGAGAAAAAAAATGTTCATAGGTCAAAGTTATGTTGATGTTTGCATATTTGGTTGGGAGGTAGCTTCATGTTTGCAACATAAATTGTTTCGTTTAATAAACGATAAAAGTGGTTGGACAGCTGAGCAGGCATGGATGCAGTGTGTTTAGTTGACTGGGTGCCATCATGTGCATTTATAGTCTTTAACTTGTAAACTGCAACTGGAATATGCAATGTTATAATTAAATAACTTAACGTAAAGATGATATAGGTTCAGTGACTGAATTTGAATTGTGAGAACTGAATGTGGACGTATATAGCAATGAATTTGTTCATGCAATTATTCAAATTGAGCAAATCAAATTAAAATATAAATAATTAAAATATACTTATGTATCTACTGCCAGTGATTAGCACTCATGCGTTACTTCCCGTAAGTTACTTCACATTGAAAGCCAAGGTTTAAGACATTTACCCTGAAAGCCAGCGACACATCAGTTAACAACAGAAAGCTCACTGACACTGTGCAGCCTCTGTTCAGTTAGTTTTTACTCCAATAGGGCCGTTAATTAAAATTAAAAACACAGTCAATTTAGTTGACAGGAAAAATCAGTCATCAGAGTCATTAATAAATATTTAATGGAAATTAATTAAATATTGCAACCATTGAGAAAAAATGACATGAGAAATACAGAAAGAGCCCATAATAAACCATTCAAGTCAAATATACATTATAACCTAACTACAGTACACTAGTACTAATGTGTTAACAGTAAAATAACGCAATTTCAAGAAAATACAGTAAGTTACTGTAAATGACATATAACGTCTTCACTTTACCCATCATGCTATGCAAATTACAGTAAGTGACGGCAAGATATTTTGTGGTGGGTTTATTGGGCAGTTTGTGGTATTTAACTGTACAATTAACAAGGCGAACAGTGTATACATACAAATATACAAACATAAATGCATACATACACAGTCACTACTACTCCAAAAAAGTTAAGCTATTATATCAGCTTTGAGATCAGGTTACTCATTTTGAAAACAAACTATTTTTGAGTTTTTCCTCAAATGTTCAGAACGTCAGGTTTACACCCACTGCTACCGCTACGCTGGCTGGGTAGAGGGCTCTCCTCTGCTCCCTGCAGCCCCCCAATCATGGAGCCCAGGGTACCGTTGCTGCCGCCGTAAGACTCCATCTGAGCTGCCACGCTCAGGCCAGGCTTGTCTGTCCAAGGACGTGGTGGGGTTTGGTTCAACACTGAGGAGGGAAGGGAGACTGGGGTGGTGGCGTTCTCACTGAGGCTCTGCACTGTCATTGAGGACTGGCACAGAGGTAGGGAAAATCATGACATATACATAGATAACATTTCATTACATTTGTCTGTTAAAAACATAAAGATACACGTTCCACTTTATTTGTGGTAAACTTATTTAAAAGGCAGACCAAAATCCTGCAAAGTGTCACTGGGTGGAGCCATCCAACCACATCCAACCACAATACATTCAGAAAGAAAGCTTATAGGCTAAATTAAATGGCAGAGTAGAGTCTCTGGCCAATGACAAAAGATTATTTTGTATAAGACAATTCCTTTTTGCGTCTTAATGGTTGCAAGCTAGCTAAAAATCTTAGCTTGACAGTAGGGGTGTACCAGAATTAGCACTTTGAGTTTTGTTTACGCAAATGAAAAGTGCGCTTATAAATAAAATGAAAATGAAATACATATATATACACACATATATACATATGCCAAAAAAAGAGACCAAACGCACAACAAACAAAGCTAAATATAAATTATTTATTCCATTTTCTTTCTCAAAATGTTCTATTGATATCTTGAGATCTGGTGAGTGTTTTAAAAATCCTTCTGCTCAGAACCTAAATTGTCCAGGCTCCAGGAGATGGCCATCAAGGATCAGAATCAGGGCTAACCTATAGGCTGTAGGTAAACAGCAGACACACATGGAGGGAAGTGAGTACGAAGGGAAGTGGTTGGGTGGCATTAAGATGCTCAGTTGCAGATTTTCAACACTTCAAACCCTTCAGTTTTTGCACACAACTTCATACTTGTAAGCTGTGCTGGGATAGACATTTTTGTTGTGATAATTTACAAGTTTACTTTCAATGACAGAACTGTCCTGTGGCATAGAAACAGCATGTGTGGGTTTGCACAGCTAGTAATAAATTAACATATTTATATGGATATGTGAAATACAACAGAGGGGAGGGTGGACCAAAGTATTCACAGAAAATGAACAACATATAGTAGAAGAAACATCAAATATGCAATATCAAGAAGAATGAAGAAAACAAAAACAAAAACTTTTGTACAAGTAGGGAATAACCAACAGAGCAGACTGAAGCACAGAAAGCAAACAAAGGCCAGAATTCTAAAATATTAGTGCAGTGCCTGTTCCCGATGTGCTCGTGTCGCTGCGTCTTGGGTTTCAAAGTGAGACTCTGCAGGTGTTTACAGTAGCAACGCCACAGTGTGCGCATCATGAGTACAAAATCTCCCATGGAAATGTTATGGCCTCAATAAAGTCACAGCCCCCTTAAATGTGTATGCCCCAGATTTGATGAACGTTTTGGAAGAAAGTCGAAGTTCAGACTGGCCGACACACATAGAGACGTCTTCTTTTAAAGGGCACCGCACCTTTTTTTCACACACTCATTTCTATCACTGATAAAGAAATGTCCGTCCGGGTTTTTGCAGGTTTCTATAGAACCGCTGATGCAAATAACTTCATGAGCAGCACTACACTCCCTCGGGTCCTCAGCAACACACACACTAACCATAAAGTAGTTCAATATGTGAGATACACACACAAACAAACACACACACACACACACACACACACACACACACACACACACACACATACACACACACACACACACACACACAGACATCTGTGTCTATAACATAGTGGAGGTGAAACAGCTACAGGACAGGGACACACGTTCTGCGATATGGCACCCCTAATGGTAAACATATTAACCAGTTTAACTCACATTGCCCACAGAGGTGTCACTGTTGGCCACGGTCTTCTTCTTTCTTGCCATGTTGGGATTCCAGTGGCAAACCAGGCTGTCATTCTGCACACTGTAGTTCTTGTGGCCAATCAACCAGTATGTGTTCATTTTGCCTTTACCCTGGCAGGAGAAGGAAAGACACAAATGAAAAACAGTGTTCACTTGGGTGAGACTAGCAACCCGTCACAGTGATAACTGTTCATGAGAAATCCAACTTTAAGGGTCCGTTCACAAATTACGAAAACTACCAAAAGCACAATAGGCATTCAGAGAGTTTAGGTTTTATATGCAGAGGTTTCGGAGATCTCTGCAGCCACCTAGTACTAAATCTTGAATCAATAATCCTTAAAAAAAACGTTGTATGAAAGAGAAGACAGTACTTGGACTGTGTGAGGAGGTATATGTTGATTTGTACAGTATATGTCACTAGGGGACTGAAAGACCTTTTTACCAAAATAGTTGAATTTATAGAATAAAGCAAGGACACTGGGCGTGCAATATACAGAAGGAGATAATCAGTGTACAGGAAAAGCTTGTGTGTAATGTTTCTACGTATCATCCCGTTAAAAGCTTGACACTGACAGAGATAGGCCGCAAGGGGTTCAATTGCAAACACGAAGAGTAGCAGCAACATCGGTGGGTACCCCTGGTGGGTACCCCCAGCAGAGAGGTTACAACCTCCTCCAAATACAAATGTCGTCATGGCCATCAACAAATATTCCCACTCAACCAGATCAAAAGCCTTTTTAGCGGCTAAGAACATCCCAATCTCTGCATTGGTTTTCTCGGACAGTGTATATCAAAGATATTAAATCCCGTCTTGTCAGGTAGGACGTCCTTAATGTCCTGAGAATCTGCTCCTTTCCCTCATAGTAGTGCGTACGGACAGTCATAGCCTACAGTGGGCCATTTGGTTGAGGTGGCCTCAGGGTCCAATGAGCGCGGTCCACTACCAGGGGACAGGTGAAGTTGTCCTCGCCGAAAACTTCATTCAGGAATTCTTCCATAAAGGCAGTTGGGTGATTTCCTTATATTTCTCCCTCCAGTCTAGTCACCAAGTGGAGACTAAGATACAGACAGTATTTCTTCCTATAGGCTACCACTGCTATTTCCCCATTATTTCCTTAGTTGCTGCAAGGGTCGAAGGACAGAGGGTGCAGTACGCTGTGCGCTGCACAGATTTTAAAGCCCCCTGAGGCAAATTTGTAAATATATATATTCATATATATAAATAAAATGTAATAAATATGATGATAACATCCGACTTAATCCCTCTTTCGGGGCATTCACATCTTATGCAAAGCAAAATTTGAGCAAGATTTTATGTGATTTTACCAAGCTGTGTGACTAATGTGTCTCTAGTCACATGTCTGCTGAATTAATACGATTTACTACAGCGGCATGAACCCAAAAATAAACGTATTTTGCCGTGATTTAATTGCAATAAACGTATTAAAAGGATGCCAAAATAACTATATCATGATACCGATTTGTGAAAGTCTTGAATTCATGCTTTGTCAGATCTGTCCGCAAGACGACAAGCAAACAACTTTTAAAATGCTTGTTTTCTGAATGGAGTTTGGATCGATCAGGGCTAGGCAAAGCTAATACTATAGCTGCTCCATCAGCATCCACTTGGCATTCAGTGTGAACGCACCATTATAATTCCATCAGAAACTCATGAGTTTTACGTGAGCTTGGGTTACTCTCGGTTAGCTGTCCATGCTAGCATTAGCATTAGCCAGGTAGGTTTGGTCGGACCATTGAAAATGTTTACAGTGTCAAACTCAAAAGGTCATTGAAATTAAACAACATCACTACAAGGGAAAGAAGTGCACTTTGACAAATAAATGATCTAATAATAAGAGTAATATTTCAGGAGACGGAAGTCCTCATCTTTTACTCTTATTATTGAAAAGCTAATCATATCTTATCAAGCAAAGTTTATATAAATCTTTAAAGTTACATTAGAAAAATGTATGGCTTCCTCAATGTTACAACAGACCTAAGGTTTGATTGGCTTACTACTAGACAAAAATGTTTACTTTATGGCTTGGCTGGAATCTTTTACCTTAACCTCAATCTCTCCACGAAGCTGCAGCTCGTAGGCGTTGTCTTTGATGAGGGCCAAGTAGGTTTCTGAACTGGCGTGGATTCTCTGAGCTGACACACAAACAATAATACATACTATAAAACACAACTGAGGTTCGGCCAAAGTCAAGCAAATCATGTATCTAAGCACTGTCACTTATTTATTTGTAGTTTTCCAAATTTAAATCCTTTAGAGCTGTGTGCAACAATATCTAGTTACTTATGTGTAGAACTTGTAGAAATGCACTGCTGTCTGATATTTGTTGGACACTTCCACTGGGAGACACTAAAATCTGAAGAGGTAAAACTCCAACAAGAATTTATTGTTAGACCAATGCCTTTTAGCTTGTGGGTTTCATCATCATCACCAAAGTCTGACTTTTTTCAGTTCTGTGGGAAGAGTGTAGCAATACTTGCAGATGAGTGTGTTTGTGTGTTATGTTTTAAGGTGCACATACGCAGGCTAGTTGACTCCATTCTAGAGGCAGTGTTGACAGTATCACCAAACAGGCAGTATCTTGGCATCTTGTAGCCCACTATTCCCGCCACACATGGACCTACAGGACAAGCAAAGAAAAAGCTGAGCTTCACTCCGCTGCAAGAGGATTGAACCATCCCACAATGCAACAGGGCTGGAGAAAGAGAACAACATACTGACTATTGTGTTGATTTCAAAGCCTTACCAGTACAAGTGTCAGAGCCACTTAAGCACATATTTATATTAGGGGGAAAAATATTACGTTGGCATGACATAGATGTTGAATATTATTTGAATTAATTCCAACATTTTTGTATAGTTTTGTATATATTGATATAGGATGGACTATGCTTAGGTTATGTTGCCGTTTGCTGTTTTTCTGTTATAAAGTGCTAGATTGTATTATTCACACAGCTTTGAGTGCGCATGGCTGTAAAGAGTTTTTAACTATGGTATGCTATTAAGATGCTGGACAGTCTGCCGGTTTGGATCACAACAAGTTTTTGATCATGTTAGCGTGTTATATTTATTTACTATAGTGTTATAGAATATAATATAAAAACATCAAGTCGGTAGTGGACTGGGCGAGATGTCATTGGGATGGAAATCACTTGCCGTGACGCTGTTAAATTTTTACTTTTGCTTATTAGCAGTACACAAAGTAAACCTAAGGCTGATGGGAATGTCATTAGTTTTTTAGGTAAATTTATATTCGCCAATTTCGCCACCCACACACACACACCGCTGGTGCAATCCCATCGCAAGATGGTCTTTAGTTAAATCCCTGTAGCCATCCTGAAGGCAGCAAGACACACATGTTGATAAATCTAAATCCTCCAGAGCACCTAGGTAGCCGAGTGGTTGTCATGTCACACACCGCTCTCTGTTTCCCGTTGTTACACTGTCCTCTGTCAAGTGTCACACTCTGATTTAAGGAGGGCAGTCAGTGCTATTACCAACGGTCTGTGTTTACCTTACTGTGTTTACTTTAATGAAATCACATGCAAATGATACCAAGCTGCTACAGAATAACCAATCTATCCTCTTCACACATCAGAGTGGTCCATTATAACTTCATAATCTGCCTGCTCATGTGGGAGGTGTCCAATTGCTCATCAGTGTCCTTTCCAAAAAAAGAAAAGTTATTATTTTTAAGATATGATGTGAACATTTGCCTTAATATTCTTTTTTATTTCTAACATTGTGCTAATTAACTGTTAAAAGCCCACACAATCTTCCTCTGGATGCAGATGTGTGGTGCTGTGTCCACATCGTGCCACTGCACTATTTAGTGAGAAGCGATCTGTTGTCGTCATGCCTCAGCTGTTTCAGAGCCATGACACCAGTGATGTGATTGGCTGAGAGAGTTTTTTATGAAACAGTGATTAGATTTCTAGAAAAGCTGTCATAGATGAACTGTTGGCCATATACAATACTTGACCTTGGGGCAGCACTATAGGAAAGGTCAAGGGGTCATCATAGTCACTGAGAATCATCCTCTCAGAACCAAGAATATCCATATCTACTTTTTATAATCTGGTAACCTAGTAGTTTTCATGGCACCCACAGCTAAGCACCTGATCAACATCGCTATCAATCCCTGCACAAATAATCATTTAGTGCTGACAGTACATATTATAGGGGGCATCTTTCACCTGTGTGGATGCCGGCTCGTAGCTGCAGCCTCTGGTTGGGCATGTGAGGGATGGAGACCTGTCTGACAGCTGCAACCAGATCCAGCGCCATCTTGGCGATCTCATCGGCATGTCTATCCCCGTTCCTCTCAGGCAGACCACTCACCACCATGTATGCATCCCCAATCGTCTCCACCTGATTTGATATGATGTTTTTATATTAGCTTTCATGTTTTTCCAGTTTGAAAATGTGAAGCAAAGAACAAATACGACACAGCAAGTGGCATGTTTGTACAGTCAGGAGTAGAAAGGGTTCACAATGTGGAGAGAATTGTCAGCCACGGTCGGGCACAGCCCGAAAAAGCTATGTGGTGCCTCCCATCCATCCATCCTGTGGGCCCACCACTCATGGGAAAAACCGCTGGGGTCGGGTGCGCTGTCACACGGGTGGCAGTGATGGTCAGGGACCTCGACGGACCAGACCCGGGTAGCAGAGGCTGGCTCTTGGGACGTGGAACGTCACCTCTCTGTGGGGGAAGGAGCCGGAACTAGTGCGGGAGGTGGATCGCTAACAGTTGGATCTGGTGGGGCTTACCTCCACACACAGTCTTGGCTCTGGAACCTGTACTCCTGGTTAGGGGTTGGACTCTATTCTTCTCCGGAGTTGCCCAAGGTGTGAGGCGTCAGGCCGGTGTGGGGATACTCACTAGCCCCCGGCTGAGCGCCGCTACGTTGGAGTTTACCCCGGTAGACGAGAGGGTCGCCTCCCTACGCCTTTGGGTTATGGGGGGGAAAACTCTGACTGTTGTTTGTGCCTATGCCCCAAACCGCAGTTCGGAGTATTCGGCCTTCTTGGAGACCCTGAATGGAGCCCTGCACGGGGCTTCAGTAGGGGACTGCCGTAGTCTTGCTGGGAGACTTCAACGCACACTGTGGGAAACGATGGAGACACCTGGAGAGGCGTGATTGGGAGGAAGGGCCTCCCTGATCTAAACCCGAACGGTCGTTTGTTGTTGGACTTCTGTGCTAGTCATGGAATGGCCATAACAAACACCATGTTCGAACATAAGAATGCTCATAAGTGCACCAGAGCACCCTAGGCCAAAGGTCAATGATCGATTTTGTAATCGTATCATCTGATCTGAGGCCGCATGTTTTGGACACTCGGGTGAAGAGAGGGGCGGAGCTGTCGACTGATCACCATCTGGTGGTGAGTTGGATCAAGGGATGGGGGAAGACTTTGGACAGACCTGGTAAACCCAAACGGGTAGTGCGGGTGAACTGGGAACGTCTGGAGGAAGCCCCTGTCCTGGGGATCTTTAACTCACACCTCCGGCGGAGCTTTTCAGACATCCCTGTGGAGGTTGGGGGCATTAAACCTGAGTGGGCGATGTTCAAAACCTCTATTGCTGAAGCTGGTGATGAGCTGTGGTCTCAAGGTCTTAGGTGCCTCAAGGGGCGGTAACCCTCAAACACCGTGGTGGACCCCGGTGGTCAGGGAAGCCGTCCGACTGAAGAAGGAGTCCTTCCGGGTTATGTTATCCGGGAGGACTCCAGAAACAGTTGCAGGGTATCGAAGGACTAGAAGGGCGGCAGCTTCTGCCGTGTCAGAGGCAAAGCAGCGGGTGTGGGAGAAGTTCGGAGAAGCTATGGGGAAGGACTTTCGGTCGGCACAAAGGTGCTTCTGGAAAACCATCCGGCACCTTAGGAGGGGGAAGCGAGGAACCATCCAAGCTGTGTACAGCAAGGATGGGACCCTGCTGACTTCAACTGAGAAGGTTATCGGCCGGTGGAAGGAGCACTTTGAGGAACTCCTGAATCCGACTAACACGCCCTCTATGGTAGAGGCAGAGCTGGAAGCTGATGGGGGATCATCGTCAATTTCCCTGATGGAAGTCACTGAGGTAGTCAAACAACTCCACAGTGGCAAAGCCGCAGGGGTTGATGAGATCCGTCCAGAAATACTGAAGGCTTTGGTTATTGAGGGGCTGTCTTGGTTGACACGCCTTGTCAACATTGCGTGGAAGTCTGGGACAGTGCCTAGGGGTTGGCAGACCGGGGTGGTGGTTCCCCTATTTAAAAAGGGGGACCAGAGAGTGTGTGCCAACTACAGAGGTATCACACTTCTCAGCCTCCCTGGTAAAGTCTACTCCAAGGTACTGGAAAGGAGGGTTTGGCCGGTAGTAGAACCTTTGATTGAAGGGGAACAATGCGGATTCCGTCCTGGTCGTGGAACAACAGACCAACTCTTTACTCTTGCAAGGATCCTGGAGGGGGCCTGGGAGTACGCCCATCCGGTCTACATGTGTTTTGTGGATCTGGAGAAGGCGTATGACCGGGTCCCCCGGGTGATACTGTGGGAGGTGCTGCGGGAGTATGGGGTGAGGGGGTCACTTTTGAGGGCCATCCAATCCCTGTACGCCCAAAGCGAGAGTTGTGTCCGGATACTCGGCAGTAAGTTCGACTCGTTTCCAGTGAATGTTGGCCTCCGCCAGGGCTGCGCTTTATCACCAATCCTGTTCGTGATTTTCATGGATAGGATATCGAGGCGTAGTCGTGGAGGAGAGGGGTTGCAGTTCGGTGACCTGAGGATCTCATCGCTGCTCTTTGCAGATGATGTGGTCCTTAAGGCATCATCGGTCTGTGACCTTCAACAGTCACTGGATCGGTTCGCAGCCGAGTGTGCAGCGGTTGGGATGAGGATCAGCACCTCTAAATCTGAGGCCATGGCTCTCAGCAGGAAACCGGTGGATTGCCTATTCCGGGTAGGGAATGAGCCATTACCCCAAGTGAAGGAGTTCAAGTACCTCGGGGTCTTGTTCGCGAGTGAGGGGACGATGGAGCGAGAGATTGGCCGGAGAATCCGAACAGCGAGGGCGGTATTACAGTCACTTTACCGCACCGTTGTGACGAAAAGAGAGCTGAGCCAGAAGGCAAAGCTCTCAATATACCGGTCGATCTTCGTTCCTACCCTCACCTATGGTCATGAAGGCTGGGTCATGACCGAAAGAACGAGATCACGGGTACAATCGGCCGAAATGGGTTTTCTCAGACCGGTGGCTGGTGTCTCCCTTAGAGATAGGGTGAGAAGCTCAGCCATCCGTGAGAGACTCGGAGTAGAGCCGCTGCTCCTTTACGTTGAAAGGAGCCAGTTGAGGTGGTTCGGGCATCTAGTAAGGATGCCACCTGGGCGCCTCCCTAGGGAGGTGTTCCAGGCACGTCCAACTGGGAGGAGACCCCGGGGAAGACCCAGGACTCGGTGGAGAGATTATATCTCCTCACTGGCCTAGGAACGCCTCAGGATCCCCCAGTCGGAGCTGGAGGATGTGGTCCGGAGAAGGGAAGATTGGTGTTCCTTACTGGAGCTGCTGCCCCCGCGACCCGATCCCGGATAAGCGGTAGACGATGGATGGATGGATATTTAAATATGAAATATTGATAGAATATTAATAATACAACCAAATGAATAGGCAGTAGTCCAGGTGTGGATGAACAACAGTTAGTTGGCTGAAAGATCCGTGAACTCTCAGTTAATTTCCTTTGAAAGTGTCGGTTGCCAGGACTTGAAGGGGGACCGGCATGGCTTGGTTTCTGCAGGGTGCTTCTTTGTAAAGCTGGGCCCCATACAAGCAAAGAGATCTCAGAAGAATTTTCTCTCTCCCAAGTCTTCCATTCGCCAAATCTTCCACCAGTGCCAAAGCAGCCATTGTTAGTCATTACTTCTTTTCTTTATATATTGTTTTTTGATTGCATCTGAAAATCTACCCAATTGCGTAAAACACCTTAAGGTGTTGGAATTGACAGTGAAACATTATCTCATTGACAGTTCTGCACAATGAACATGTGATAACACTATATATAAGTATGCAGGATTAAAAAACAGAATCTGTTTCAGCGTCATTTTCCCTGTTTACCCTTAATTTTTATTGGAAAACATTTCATAACAAGATAGTATTGTTTAAACAGGCTGTAACCACATGTTCTGCCGGTTTGTAGTGAGGCTGGGACTCCTCTAAAGGTCACTGAGTTTCGTGTTTGAACTATTTCTTGATTAATCAATTAAGTTAGCTTCCTGTAGTCTTGAGGTCTCATCTCAAAAAGAAGACAAATAAGGACACTTTTAAAATGTTATTGCCAAGAAGTGCAAATAAAAAATTAATGTTTGGAGGCAAAGGCAGCGTGTGAGTTTTCTGTGCGAGCTTGCATCGACATTTCATCTTTACCTTGTAGACATTGTAGGAGTCAATGCGTGTGTCAAAGCACATGTAGAGGTTGTTGAGCATCTCCACCACTTGCAGAGGAGCACAGGACGCAGAGATAGAGGTGAAGCCCACAATGTCTGAGAAAAAAATGGTCACCTGGACCAAAATGGAGAGAAGGGACTACATCAGTGTTCAACAGTACTGGTTGGACAAAACTGGGCAAACAGTTAATTATTACACAGTCCGCTTAGCTAAAAATAATGCAGTGTACCGCAATGTACAAACAGTGTACTACTAAATAACACAGACTCTCTGTAAAACAAAATACAGTTCAACAAACTACATCCTCCTCTCTCTCATGGAGAAAATATTGTCATATTCCATCACATGTAAAAGTACCTGCATTCAAAATCTTAAAAGTAGTGGTTCTGCAGTGAAATGTAATTTTAATTAACTGAATCAAAGAGATATCACAAAATAGAGTTCCAGCCTCAAGTATACAGATCCCTCAACAATAATTGGCATCTTTGATAATGGGGATATTTAGTGATGTGAGATGTTTAGGAACACCTCTGATTTCTGCTTTGGTTTGCCCACAACAGGAGTTACATTTGCTGCCCCAGACAAGCAGCTTCAGGTCTTTACTGGACAGCTTCCTTCAGGGATCAGCAAGTCATGTTTTTGTTTTCTGTGTAGTTACAAAAAGAAGAAGAATCGGTTGGTCTTACATTTTCTTTCCATAATACTCCAGCGCTCCAAATCATTTTAAAAATAAGCCCATTGTCATATTGAGTAATAACCCCCCTCCCGTGCAGAGTGCTTTTGGTACAGCTGCTTCAAAACCCTTCAATAAGCCAGACGCAATTTTCACCCGAATAACTTGTTTTATCTCCTAATGAATATGGAACAGGGCAATTATAGCTAATTACGCCAACAATAGCAACAAAGGCAGCAAACACACACCTTCATTCATCATGTTTGCAGATCTTGCAGAGGTAGCCTCCTCGCAACAGCACCCCACAACGCTTGCAACGTTATAAGCTCTAAATTTGTTTGGTTAAATGTTAAAAGTGAATGGTGAGGAGTGTGGAGGGGAGAGGTTTTTGTCTAATCTGTCTTCAACAGTGATGTCCGTTACCATTTTCCTTTAAAAAACAATGTATAGACTCATACAAAAATAATCCCTCTCAATCATCACTTATATGTGGCGGATAGTGTCTGAATCTGCAGAGACCCAGACCTGTGCCTGTATTTTCTTATTTTGCTGTGTTCGGGAAGTTTCTGGGCGTTAACCTCTATAACAAAGTAGCGACCATGTGCCAGATCGTAAGCATGCATCAAAAAGGAAGCTACAAAAATGGTGGACACAGCGGCAGAAAAACGCAAATATAGTATTAGTGAATCTGGGGTTGGCAAGCGCCCACTGGGGAGCATCCTAAACATAACTGAGGTCAGGGGCTGTGAGCTTCTGGTGTGGTTGAGCCAGAGAGGAGGGGCCAACTCTGGCTGTTGTGTTTATAAACCGACAAATTCTACTCATTCTGCCTTTAAGGTTTGCATATTTATTGCAGTTGTTTTTATTGTGCCTAGTTGCAGGATGGGTTTTTCTCATGGACATTATAAGTAAATTAAACTTATATTATCAGCAGCTGTTGCAGTCATTTTAAACATAATTTTAACACGGAAACAGTTCCTTAAACACTTGTGGTTTCTATGTCCTTGTTATTCAAAAGATTGCGGAAAGAGGGAGAAGGGGGGAAAGATGTTTTCCAAGTAAGTTTCAAGTCTCGGCTATGAAATCTAGACTCAAGTAACAAGTCAAAGCCCCACAAACAAGTCCAAAGTCAATTCTCAAGTCCTAAACGAGAGATTGTGCACTCTTCACCAAATGTAATGCCATTTCAAGTTTTAAGCAGCTGGCACGGTCGCACATGCGCAAAATCAATTATTCGCTCGCTTTCATTTCCATACTATGCGAGCAAAGGGGCAAATAAAACATTTTGTGGAGTTCAACTTTGGTCTGCTTTTACGGGCTCTCAACCTCAACCAATAGCAAAGACATGTGTGTTGTTGACCCCCCTCTCCCAGCACGGATCACATTCAGCACGAATATCGCCTTGGCAGGCAATACACTAGGCCATGTTAATCATATATGAATCATGATTCTGTTACTGTATTGCCTATTTCTCAACTCAAATGTATTCAATAACATATTTTTGTGTACTGCTTAGCTGAAAGTTTGTGACCCAGCCACCATGTTGAAAATAGTCTAGCCAAAACCAAGCACCGCCCCACGCACGGCTGTATCATTATCACACGTGTGACTGTGCCCTACATAACTCTTATGTTTAAATAAAACTGATCAGGTGACTTGGTGTCTTTTTTGCTGAATGCTTTTAGATTCAACGTTATTAGATTAGATTCAACATAATAGTCATTGCACAGAATAGTCAATTTTATTTATATAGCCCAATATCACAAATGACAACTGTGCCTCAAGGGGCTTTACAATCTGTAAAGCATATGACACCCTCTTTCCTTACACAGAGATTCTGCAATACTGCCACCCTGCTTTTGCTGTTTTACACTGAACCAAAGGCCAGCTTAAAGCTGCCTCAATGTGTCATTTTAGATAGGATGCCGGGATTACGGGAGCTAAAGAGGCATGACGTGTAAAATGACAGCGTCTGCGTCTAGTGTTTGTGCGTCTTGACCCGCCAGCTGGCCCTTTTAGATGTCCACAGATGTCGATTTGGCTCTGTGACTAGTGACCATCTCTTATGCAGAACAGCTAGACCGTAATAACGGCAAAACAGTCCCTCCCTGAACAAGCTGTGTAAAAGGGGTTTATGACTAAGACAGTCATTGGAGGAAGGTGTGTGAGGGGTGGTTGCTATCTGTGGGAGGGGGGTTCTAACACAGTGGTGCAGAGTTCAGCAAGGTAACAGCGGAAGAAGCTGTTCCCTAACCTGCTGGTCCTGGAATAGGAGAGTCCTGAAGTGCCTCCAAGAGGGGAGGAGTGCAAACAGTCAGTAAGGATGCTCTTGAAGGTGCAGCGGTAGAAGTTTACCAGAATCTGAGGAAACAGGTAGTAAGTAAACATTTATTTATATAGCCCCTTTCAAAACCTTGGTTAGAAAGTGCTTTACAAAAAGGACCTTCAAAAATTGACCTTCTTCGGTCTCCTCAAAAATAGTTGCTGGTGAGTCCTGGTCAGAGGTCATCGGGGTATTCGCATCAGGAAACGTAACGTTGGCGACCTTTCCGTTCATATAGGTGCGGGTGTTTGTGTGACTTTTGGTCTTCCTTAAGTCCACAATGAGCTCTTTGGTCTATTTGGTGTTGAGGGCCAGGTTGTTGTTGGTGCACCACACCGCCAGGTGCTGGACCTAATCCCTGTAGGCCGAGTCATCGTTGTTGTGGCTGACAGATTGACAATGTCCAGGGGGGGGGGATCTAGAATCTAGAGAGACACTGAGCCTTGCATTGAGCACACAACGCCACCTCGGTCTGAATGCTCTGCTTTAGATCCATATAAGGGGTATCATCTGTCGTCTGTACTGACAAACAACGTGATTGGTTGCTGCAGGATTGATAAATACTGTATATATGTTGTCAGAGTTGATTCACTGAACACTTTTTTATGAACATAGTTTTAATTATGTCACTTGCGGAAAATGTCATGTCATTCCAAATCAAAAGGCTGAGTCCCAGTGAAGTCTCTAGTTATTGGTGTAAAAGTTGAGATGCAAGTCTTTTTTAATTTTGAAAAGTCATCAGCTGATGACTCGACTCTGACTCAAGTCAGACCAGTAAGTCCAATCATGTGACTCAAATCCACACCTTTGGAACCCAGCGCTTATTAGGAATAGGGAACGGGTTGGGTATTTTTGTTTAAGTTAAGTAAACCCGACAGGGTGAACACAGGCAATCTGTTTAGAAAACACATCTGTTTCAAGTACCTGTGAGACTAATGAAATATGATCCAGAAAGTCCAGTTAGAGTAACTTCTACATGAGTCTAAAGCATTATCAGATACAGTATATGTGAAAGGATTCTACAACTGGAAAGTTATCATGATGGCAATCATTTCATCCTCTGTCATACCTGTATAAGCATTGCATGTATCTGACTGTATATGACTGTATTGCCTCATTTGATTAGCCTGGCCATCAGGGTTCAGTGTCTTGCTGACGGACAACATTTAGGACAGAATTGTTGCCACAAGCTCTTGTTGATTTTTCACGCTGCCTTTGAAAGAACCAGACTACACCTCTCAGGCTCAGTCATCCCTATAACATTTCAGTCCGGAAACAGCCCCCGAGGATCAAGTGCAGCAGGAAGTTAATTAATCAGCAAACTAGTTTGGCTGTTTTTTTAACAAATATTAAAACTAGAAATAGAAGATACACAATAAAATTGTTTGTCATCTCAAATGTATTTTAAATTGGTTTTGGTAAATAGTTTAGGAGAAATTCATGTTTCCTAAAAAAGCTGCCTTAATTGCCAATGAGGGTTTCAACTATCTATTGTATAACCTGTCCCGGGTGAATGCTTACTTGATTCATAGTAAACCACAATGAGAGAAACACAAATTAATACACTCTTTGAGATAGCACCAACCTTTTCATAACTCTCTGCTTCGACATGTTTACGCTGGCGGAGCTGCTTGGCGACTGACTTGGGCAACATTTGGTGCAGCAGATCCTCAGCCAGCTGCCTCTGGCGCTTCAGGTCCTCTGTCTTCTCCTTCAAGCTCCGGGCGTAGTTCTGTATCCACTCGGTCATCTGCTTGAATGAGAACATCACCACCGGGTAGATGAGGCAGGCTATGGCCAGCAGGCAGACCCTCATACTGAGAGCCGAAGACACGGATCGAGACGCCAACCTCAGAGCCGGCCCCGCACGATCAAACAAGCACTGCTGAGTGTTTGTCAGATACTGAATTCCAGTTTGAGACCCAGACAGAAGCTCTGTCCCTGCTCCAGAGACATGCCACGGACTTGTGTCAAATATATAAGAATGTTCAACACGCTGGCTTGAGTTTAACTTGAGGTCTATGTTCTCTAACCAGCAGTCATTCAGTCGTTCTGTCAGAACCCAGGCAAAGCCGAGGTAGCTTAATACATAAGTCCATTTGTACTGAAAGTCAGTGTGAGTTGCCATGCGGGGGAAGTCCATCAACTGGTGGTTGAGCTCTTTGAATTTTATCAGAACTCTTGCAGACAGTACATCTCTCCAGTTAGGATTCTGTTTGACTTTGACTAACGTATCTTCTACTGTACCCCAGATGTCAAGAAGTCTTCCGATGGCCATGGAATAAGCAGAAATACCATTTTCTCTTGTGCTGTTCATATCCAATGAAACATTTAGAAATCCTCCAAGGAAATAATTCCACCTCATTTCCTGGCAAAATTCTGCCAACTCAACACTACAAAGGAGCCCACGATCGTTGCTGTGAGCTGCCATTTCACCACAGAGATGATCAAACACCGGAAACATAACTTCTGAAAAACTTGCCTCCAATGTGTCATTACCCATGTCTTTTGACAATAAACATCTTGTCTTTTGAAGCTTACTGACAAGTTGCAGGATAGCTATTGTCCTGCAGGAAGTAAGCTCATCATAAGCGGCCTCTGTTGTGTGCAGCAGGTCAAAGTTGAAGCTGAGGTCAATGGATACAGAGCCAAGCAGGGCCAGGAAAGAGAGGACACAGGCTGTCAAAATCCGATGAACAGTGCGACTACTGCCAGACAGGGGAAATATGGAACACCTGGGAAAACAGGAATACAACTGGTGAATTACTGAAGGAGGCTTAAGGGGCCGTATATACAGGACTGTCTCAGAAAATTAGAATATTGTGATAAAGTTCTTTATTTTCTGTAATGCAATTAAAAAAACAAAAATGTCATGCATTCTGGATTCATTACAAATCAACTGAAATATTGCAAGCCTTTTATTATTTTAATATTGCTGATTATGGCTTACAGCTTAAGAAAACTCAAAAATCCTATCTCAAAAAATTAGAATAGTTCCTCAGACCAAGTAAAAAAAAAGATTTATAACAGCAAAACAAAATCAAACATTTGAAAATGTCCATTAATGCACTCAGTACTTGGTTGGGAATCCTTTTGCACGGATTACTGCATCAATGCGGCGTGGCATGGAGGCAATCAGCCTGTGGCATTGCTGAGGTGTTATGGATGCCCAGGATGCTTCAATAGCGGCCTTTAGCTCATTAGCATTGTTGGGTCTGGTGTCTTTCAGCTTCTTCTTCACAATACCCCACATATTCTCTATGGGGTTCAGGTCAGGGGCATTGGCAGGCCAATCGAGGACAGTAATGCCATGGTCAGTACACCAGTTACTGGTGGTTTTGGCACTGTGGGCAGGTGCCAGATCATGCTGGAAAATGAATTCCTCATCTCCATAGAGCTTTTCAGCAGACGGAAGCATGTAGTGCTCTAAAATCTCTTGGTACACAGCTGCATTTACTCTGGGCTTGATGAAACACAGTGGACCAACACCAGCAGCTGACATGGCTCCCCAAACCATCGCTGACTGTGGGAACTTCACACTGGATTTCAAGCAACTTGGATTTTGCTCCTCTCCAGCCTTTCTCCAGACTCTGGCGCCTTGACTTCCAAATGAAATACAAAACTTGCTTTCGTCTGAAAAGAGGACTTTGGACCACTCTGCAACTGTCCAGTGCTTCTTTTCCATAGCCCAAGTCAGACGCTTCTTCCGTTGTCTTGAGTTCAGAAGTGGCTTGACCATGGGAATACGGCTATTGTAGCCCATTTCCCGGACACGTCTGTGAACAGTGGCTTTTGATACCTGGACTCCAGCTTCAGTCCACTGTCTTTGAAGCTCCCCCAAATTCTGGAAGCGACTCTTCTTCACAATGCTGTTAAGGCTGCGGTCATCTCTCTTGGTTGTGCAGCGTTTCCTGCCACATTTCCCCCTTCCATCAGACTTTTTGTGGATGTGCTTTGAAACTGCACTCTGTGAACAGCTTGCTCTTTGAGAAATGTCTTTTTGTGTCTTACCCTCCTGATGGAGGGTGTCAATGATGGTCCTCTGGACAGCAGTCAGATCAGCAGTCTTCCCCATACTTGTGATTTAGTTTACTGAACCAAGCTGAGTGTTTTTCAAGGCTCAGGAAACCCTTGCAGGTGTTTCGAGTTAATTAGACGATTCAAGTGATTCGTTGAACACCCTACTAGTATACTTTTTCATGATATTCTAATATTTAGAGATAGGATATTTGAGTTTTCTTAAGCTGTAAGCCATAATCAGCAATATTAAAATAATAAAAGGCTTGCAATATTTCAGTTGATTTGTAATGAATCCAGAATGCATGACATTTTTGTTTTTTTAATTGCATTACAGAAAATAAAGAACTTTATCACAATATTCTAATTTTCTGAGACAGTCCTGTATGGCCGTGTCTTTTACCGCCTGGAAGAAACGAGGTACATCGGTTGGGCGCTGGATGCCTACTCTTGTGCCAATTCACATTGCTAAGCGACCAAAGCAAGCTAACCGTACCATCTGATCTCGTCCAGACGTAGTTTTTTAAGTGTGTAAAATGTCCGTAGGAGAGCGGAGCGCATTTGATTTTACGTATTTGTTGTAATGTATTCACACCTGTGCAGATGGTTGGAACAAGCCACACCTAAAGTCCTCTCAGGTCCAAGCAAACCCTCACACATAGGCAGGGGATGAATTTTTCGGACATATGGACACTAGACTATAATGTACAGTATATCTAGTGCTTAAGAGGGAGGTTTTTTTTTTTTTTAATTGTTGGACTATGGTCACCTTCTTTTTTGTAAAAGCAGACATGGCCAGTATTCCCTCAGATATTATGATACACAGATAAGGAACGACAAGCTACATATTTTTATTATCATTAATTAATTAAATTAATGATATTTAAACAATCTTGATGTCTAAATCATCTTGTTTCTGTCTTTATAAGAACTGTAGCCTAATGATTAGTCCGCTAATCAGTCGACAGATAATTAATTGATAGCAATGTGATAGCGAATTAAACGTATTAGTTATTTATTAAGAAAAAGTGTGAAATGTTATTAAATCTTACCTTCTCGAATCTGAGGATGTTCTGCTCTGGGAAACTGTTGTGGGCATTTTTTTTTTACTATTTTTGTGAGACTAAACTATAAGAAAAAACTATGTAATAATTAGTAATAAAAGATAACTATCTTTATATTAGATTAGAGTGGGTTGGGTTGGGTTTATTCCAGCAAATTGAAACTTTCTGGGAGAGTTTTGTGTGTCTCACCTGCACAGCTGACAGTCGCTGTCCGCATCGTGCTGCGCCTTCGGAGAGACCTTTCTCTTCTTTATGATCCTTCTTTTTAGGGAAGCCGAGGACAGGGTCCCAGATGCGAAACACTCGTTTTTCATCAAGTCCAGGGATGACATGAGACTCGTGCTGCAGTTAGTTTACCATCTCAGACGGTGGCCTCACAGGACAGTCACTGCAGAGCGAGGACTGCACTGAAGAGATGTCCCGTTATTGGAAGTCACTGCCTATCAAGTCCGCAGTAGTGTCTTCTCCCTTTCCGGTTGCATACTTCAAAATAAATGTATACAGCCTATGTATTCGGTTTTACCGGGACAGTGTTCATTGAACAGAAAAACACACGGATTACATCAGTGACTAAAACTGACTCCAGGGACGTGCAGAGCCTCCCCCGTCATCCTGAAAAGTAAAGCAACAAATAACAATAAAATAAATATAAATGCATATTTGTCCACTGGTCTGTGCTGCATTTTCTGTATGATTCCAATCATTTTGATCATTTTTATAGTCAAAATCGCTGAATTTGCGTATTCTCTGTTCAGATACAGGAGAGGCAGCGACGAGCTGAGCATCCCCTCGGATTGCGCAATGCCCTCGCAAACTAGGTTGAGCGCATGCATTTGGCGCGTGCCTGTTGCTATCTCTCTGTATGTCGCTAATATAATGTTTACAGACACTTGTATTATGCGTTCTGACTTTCCATAGCCCAGTTAATGTATGTAATGTATGTGTAACATATTTAGTCTTGTTGATGTGACATAAAACCAGTGAAAAAACACCAGGTGAGGCAGACAGTACTCTGCCGCACTGAAGAGGGCGCACGTGAGCCCATATAAACATATGTAAATCTGACTGAAAGAGTGAGTGCCTCCCCAGCCATGAACCTCACCGCACGTCACTGACTGACTCTCACTTGTTGACACTACATATCAGCAAACATATATAATAACATTAAAGAGCACTACTATTTTACCATTTTTAGGCTCCTAACTTTCTTATAAATGTGAAGCTTAATCGTGGATCCTACCTTCGGATCAGTTGTTTTTCTTTTTTAAACTACTGTACAGAAATTGACTGCAATTCTTTTTTTGTGTTAGCTTTTTACGAAATGGTTTTGTGAGGGGCGGGTGGAACTCTCGGAGGTAACTCCAAAACAAAGGTAAAAGACAGGCATTGAGCTGTTGGCTGTTGAGAGAGCTTTTCATGTCCTCTCACAGAGTGATAAGACTAGATTTATTAGATGAGGGTCGGGAAAAACTTTTTCTTTCTTTATTATTTTCTTTAGTTAGATGAGGAGATTGGGAGAAATGAGTCTTTAAAAAAATGAGGAAACATTTACCTACGTATTGTCCTTGCGTATTAGTCCCTCCCAACGGGGATGCATGGAGAGACGCAATGAAACCATGCCAGGACACCCTTTACTGCTGCTGCCATACTGTCCACCACCGGATCCATTATTGTAAAATGTAATGTAATTTCTTTGAATTGCTTTTAATTGCTGACACTGTATCCGAGGTGTGTTGATTCATCTTTAAAATGTACTACACTAGTTTTCTTGGACATATAGTGAAACAAATAGCCTATATCAACATATTGTTAACATTTAGTATAGGCTACCCACCTAGTTTTTGCCAGTTCAAAGCTGACTTTCAAATTTCTAAAAAACATTTATCATCTCTCATTTAACAGTGTTTATCAGCTTAAATATTATTTTATGTATAAATCAACATTTTCATTGTTCAAGCTAAATTGAACAGCATCCCGGTCCCCACTGTGTAGGTGCACAGGTTCTCCTCCCGTTGTCCCGGGTTACCCCACTTAATCAGACACATGCTGTGTTCAAAACTCTGCTGTGACCACTTTCCATTCACTGCTGCCACGATAATACCACAACTAATACATTTTGTCTTCCGAATACATTTATGAAACTAGAGGAGAAGTTCCTGGCTTCATGGTCCAGTGCAAGTTTTTTAGGCTGTTTTTCCCGGGGCTTAAAGCGTTTGAAAATGAATTTCTGAAATAGAAACATTATGACAAAAAAAAGTCAAAATCCACTTATTAGCTCCCCCCGAAGCTTTCAACCACATGACAACTGAGCAAATTCCATCCACTAAGCTCAGGAGAAAAGTTTGTAAGTGGATATGTTTGGTCACTGTTTCTATAATTGGTAAATGAACTGCATATAGCGCTTTTCCAATCTTTTGCGAACACTCAAAGTGCTTTAAAACACATGTCAGCATTCACCCATTCACACAGAGTCAGTGGCCACACAACACAATCAGCTCCTCACGAACAAAATACCTTAATGGTGAGCCATTCCAAATTAACATTGGCTGTGTGGTTTAAATACAATTCTGGAGCCAGCACATGTAGCAAGAAAGAAACAAATATCCATAGTGTTATCTGCACTACAATATATAGGCTTTAATTTTAAAGGTTGTGGCCGGAAATCCTTCATGTAAATCTCTCTGGCTTTGTCATTGAGCACACGCGCACGCACAGGGAGGATTGTGTGCTGCTCGAACAAGGAGAATATGAGAAAGCCGAAACATAGTGAGGATATGAATCAGTTGTAACTTTGCGTGTCCTCGTGTAACGGCTGGGTCCACCGTCCGCGGCTGCTGAAACATTTGTCGGTGTTACAAGTGGCGGACTGGCTCCTCGCCGGAGTGTAAGTAAAGGAAAGCGTTGTTTGGAGCCGTTAAACAAAGAGCTTTCCTTTCCTCTACCATTGTTACCGAGCGCAGCTCCTGTTTTCTAACCCATTCAGCGGCATTTTCGGACTGCAAAAAGTAAGCTTACTACTCCGAAGTGTATCTGTTTTTAAAAAGGGGCATGAAAACGCGGGCTTTAATGCTGTGTAGTTTAATTTATTCACATATTCAACTAGCAAACCACTGTAACGTTTACCACTGGGCTAAATTGATTTGATACAAGGCAAGCTGTAAGTTTACAACAATAATATGGCAGTTAAATAAGGTAGTAAATGGATTTGGTGTCTATAACTTTAACTTAAATTTAATTTGTTCAATTAAAACGGAAACCGGGAAAGGTTTTCAAGTTATTAACAGCCGTCTTATTAACGTTCAATCATAATTCACTGCCATCATAATAAATCATAATAACTTAGTTGTACCAGATAATGTGTATGGCAGGTATTACATCATTTTTCTCTAATTTGCACTTGTTATTAAGCCGATGGGTTTCCACAACAACCGTGTACACAGTGATCCTGACTCAGAATCCGCTTTGGCCAAGTATGTGCAAAGTTTCACATACAAGGAATTTGACTGTTTTTTTGCGTTGCTCTCAATGTACACACACAGAAATAGACATAACAGCTAAGAATAAGTACAACAAAGCTGAACAAATAAAAAGTTAAAAGAATAGACAATAAGGTACACAAGTGATCACTGTGGAGAGACTGAATTCTCAAATCTGGCAATTCATGGTTATTGCAACAAAAGTCATAGAATGCCACTCAAAGTGTGGCGCATTGGGAGCCACTCTGTACACCTCCTTGTAGAGTTACATCCACATGTTTGTGTTGGTGCACGAAGGTTGTTGAAGAAATAAAGTTAACAATTTACAAAATAGGATCTTTGCTAAATTCAAAAGTGGTTCTTTTGCCAAAACATTTTGCAACATTGTTTGAAGGATTTGAGTGTTGCGATCTTTGTGTATTTGAACCAGGTCCACGTGGCCAGCGCTTGTTGAGTTTGCCATGCTTCTTGTGTTGACAGGTGAGAGGCGGCCTGTGCTCCAGTCATGACCTCTGGAAATGGAAACACTAACAGCAACAGCAGCCAACAAAATGGAGAGAGCAAACCAGCCCAGGCCGTAGTGAGATGCAACATCCTCACCCATCTGATAGAAGGCTACGTTATCCAGGAGGGTGCTGAGCCTTTCCCTGTGAGTATGGATTCCACGTCACAAAAACACACACACAGAATATCATTATGTGACAGGGACGGGAATCAAAGACCTGGTAATCAACTGTTCATAACGGCTGTTAACAAAACCATCAATCAAAACACAACCTTACAGTTTCTTGACCGTCTTTGCAAGTTGCAATCATAATCAACATTTTTGGGCACCCTCACCCCTTTCTCTCCATGTTTCCTAACATTCTCTACTGTCATAAATCAAATATAATAATAAATAATTATTCATCTGTGCATTTTCCATACTCAATCATCCAATTCAAGAAAGAAGCCCGACCATATTTAGACATGTGTCTCTTTCAGCTAATGAAGTCAAACATTTTCTGTCTGCAGGTGGAACGTCCATCTTTCTCCATTGAGAGCCTGAGGAGACACACTGCAGACTCTAAGATGAGCGTCCTCTCACTAAAGGGTAAAGTTGTGTACATTTAAAGTTCTCAGAGCAGTGTGGTGCATACTGGGAGCTAACGTTTCTCTTGTCCACTTTAAAACACATTGTGTTGTCAATATATTTCACATGATCTGGTTGGCTCATCATATTGAATTGCATAATAAAACATTTAAAGATTCTGTCTTGCGGCTTGTACTGGGGATCCCGAGGCGTTCCCAGGCCAGATAGGATATACAATCTATGATATACATTTAGATAATTACACCAACACATCATAATGGTTTCTCAATAAGCTGCATGTTCTAAAAAATCATAATTAAATCAACATTGTCCAGTTTTAAATCTAAGAAAGCAAGTCATTTCTATCTGACAATGAGTTTATGTAAGGGCTTCACCCTAACACTTCCTGATCCCGATAACTGTCTGGCTTTAAGCACTTGTTGCTCTTAAGACAAAAAAATGACGACTCATTTGAAATGATCATCTAGATATCTGGGATATGACAGACTGATGCAGAACTACTTAAGCTGTTTCCTTTTGAAACTAAGGAGCAGTGGCTGTATTGTCTGAGCTCCTCTATCTCTGAAGGCCAAACTGTTTATAGCTCTTCTGATGGATACACTCGAAGGCGAAGGGGAAGTTTGCCGGCACAGAGACTCAATAAATAGTACAGCTCAGAGCCTCTCCTTGAAAGCATTCATTACACCTGCCTGTACATATAAAAAGTGACAGAAGTAGTTGTGTGAAGAATGAAAAAAGAGCTAAGAGAGAAGTCCGAACCCGGCTCACAAATCCCTGGGCCAGCACCCAAAACCTGCTGTTAGACGATCCAACAGGCAGATTGTTTGCAGCACGTTGAGGCTCTGAGGGTGATCCCTGCAAACAAAACTCCTCTTGGCCTCTTGCATGAGCCTTGCCGTTTGTGAGATCATGACCGTAGATGCATGTTGGGATGTAAATTGAGACACCATGACGGTCCTGTACACAGCTGACTGTTTCCCGTGGATGTGGCTTGTTAATGGTGTTTGACTGTGTGTTCCCTCAGAGTTAAAGGCCCAGCAGGAGCCTGTGCTGACCTGTGAGTTGTGTGGCAGGGTGGATTTCGCCTACGTCTTCAAAAGGTCGAAGAGGTTCTGTTCTACGGTGTGCGCCAAACGGTAAGGCAAGGCAGGAAAGACGTTACTGGATCTTAGTTTTCTTCATCTCCACATTCACCCTGTGTTGGAAATTGTGTCCCAAACAAGGTTTTTGACCCCGGTCCTGATCTTATTCCTTTTGTGTTTGATATCTGCACATACTTACACTAAACTGATCCTTATATTTATCTAAATGTTGATTGAATGTGTGTTGATCCAAACTTGATCCAAATACTGAAGGTCCTGGTTTAAAATGTTGATCATCCTAAATGATTGTCCATCCTAAATTAACCTCAGTTTATTTAACCCTCGGGGACCTGATCCCAGACCATATTGCTGTCTTTCAGAAGCTGTTGTGGGCTCATACTGCTACATTTCCTTTTACACAAAATGTTCAAATTTGAATAGCTGCCTGGGAAAAATACATTGTGACTAGATTTATGACTAGAACAATTTTAAACACAGTGCTGCATCTCACATTAATCTTTAGCTTCCCAGCTTTTAGATGATGTTCACCACTTTTATGTAGCATATATGTTTATATGTTGACCTGCTATCTCCTCCTAAAGAAGAGTCCACGTGGGTCTCTAAGGGTTCAACTGAGCAGCACCCAAATAGTGTCTGCACACTTTACAAGTTAAAGAAATCAGGCTAGAGACTTCACATGTAGAAGTACAAACACACACACACACACACACACACACACACACACACACACACACACACACACACACACACACACACAGAGGAAATAAAGTTGTTATAACAGGATTGAGTTTTGAGTTCATTTAGCAGCAACAGAATTGGGGTAAACACTTCACCTGACCTCCCAGCCAGTGAAACTAAGAGAGGCCAACGCACACAGAGACATAATGTATTTCCATTTGAAAGTGTCAAACAGACGGTGCTGTGGAAGTTTATCTTGGATCATAAGCTTTCAACATCCTTCTGAAGTAAGAAATGTGAAAGCAATAATAAGAACAACCCATCCTGATGAAGACTCTAATGCTGACTTTCTTTGTAGCTACAATGTGGGATGCACCAAGAGAGTGGGTCTTTTCCCAAACCGCAAGACCACCCTGGAGAACATGAAGAAACAGAGAGCACTGAATGGAAACCACAAACATTGCAGTTTGGAGTCTCAAAAGAATGTGAGATAAACATTGAGCGTTTGACTTATTATTACTCATGTATAATGTTATTCTATGCAATTCTTTACCGTGAGGGATGTAGCAGAAACACTTGCACTCTTTAAAATCAATCCAATATGTCTTCTTTATGTGACGTATAGCTCTTATCTCTACATCAGAGCATGTTGGAGGCAACTGTAATGAAACTCTTGGCTCAGTCTTTGACAGAAGTGTTGTGTTAACCCTCTGTCTGCTCCCTCTGTGCAGAAGCCTTCTGCTGCTGCTGCTGCTGCTGCTGCTGCTGCTGCTGCTGCTGCTGCTGCTGCTGCTGCTGCTGCTGCTGCTGCTGCTGCTGCTGCTACTCTGCCCACTGGTCAGATGCTGCATCCTGCACAGGGACAGTCCAGCCAATGTTCAGATCTGCCTGGCTACAAAAGACCCCCGTCCCCCCTTTCAGCCACGCAGCCCCACTGCTTCCTCCCCAGTGACACCGGCCAGTGGAACATAGAAGATGTCTACGAGTTCATCTCCTCTCTGCCAGGTGGGGGCTGCCTCAACTGCTGCTGGGTTACATTTGTTCACATACAAACATTGTGCTGATTGTGCTGGTACCTTTTTGATAGTGACGGTGTGCAGGTGGGAAGAAATTATGTAAGAGAAGGGAGGGATTCAACAAAGATCCCATGCCAGGCTCTAATCCTGCTATTACATGTTCATCGTCTTTAAAAGCTGTAAACCTATTTTCAGTTTCTCACTGTCAGCCATGAATGCACAATTTACTGCCAAAGTTCAAACTGTTTTGTTCATTTATGTTTTTACTTAGTTTAGCTTATTTCACACAGGAGATTTCTGAATTCCTGTTTTTGTCTGAGCTCTTCTCTGGTTGGTTTTACCTCAACTCACCAATCAGGATTCAGCAACAACAGAGTGCTGCAGCGATGACGTGCTTTTGTTGACCAACCTGGAATTTGGCATCGCCCTGGTTACCTTGACAAAGTCCAATGAGATTTTCCCATTGGATTATTATGGATTATTGTAGAAAAAAAGGGTTTTTATAATACCTACACGTTTTGTTCAGCAAGATAATCTTTACAGATGAACACCACTTATATGATTTTTGAAGCGTAAATGCAATCACCAGAAATCAAAAGCAAAAGTAGGTCTATAAACAAACTACAGCGCAGTCACATGACTTCACGTCACCACCACCAAACTAAACGCGACTAATGAGTAGATGAGTTTCCCTGATGGGCTTTTTTTAAGACTCATAAAAGCTTCAAAATCTGCCAGTGGGGTGGGAATGTATTCTATGTCTTAGAACAAAACGTGAAACTCTTAAACTTGTGTTAACTGCAGATTATTCAGGCAGAAACCAAGGACTCATTCAGGCAGCACTGCACACAGGCAGTACCCACACAGTTAGTAGTGTACTCTTAAAATAATTATATATGAGGTTTTTTTCTCTCACAAACTTTAAGTTTAATTATTCTTCGTATTCAGTCAATACAAACTTCCATTAGATTTGTCTAATAGCCCTCTAGCCCAGATGGTGTCATGTTGAATAAAACTCAATTGTGTGCACTAATAACTATGCCTTCAAATTAACATAGCATTAAAAGATCAGTCTGACAAAATGTTGTATTATTAGTATTATTTTTATTTTTGTTATTGTCAACAAATCTCATTTGCAGACTCAAACTAGCATCGTGTTAGTACGTCTCTCGATACTTTTGCACTCTTCTGTCTGTGGCTCTCAGATCCAAGCCCATTGGTTCCTACTAAACACTTAAAAACACCTAACAAATATATAGTTTTTTATTTATTTTTATTAAAGGCTCAATCATTTCCTAAAACAGCTGGTTACTATAGTTTTAACAAACGTAACTCAAATTGGTAGAAATAATGCACTCATTAGGAACTACTTTCACCGGCGGATGAATCCACATCTAGTGAGTGTTTGTGTCACAGGTCAGCCAGTGTGGTTTATTGATGTGTTTTAGAATAGTTGATGTTTAACATGCGTGTAAAGTATTTCTATGATGAAATTGTCCATGACAACATAGTCTAACAACAATTTATTTTCACAGTGGTATATGTGCAACAACTGTATACAAAGGACATCTGTCCTTAGTTCAAATACTTAATTAATTCCTTCATATTAGAATCATTAGGTTGTCACATATGTGTATTTGTATATATATTATATATATATATATATATGTAAGTATTTGAATTTCTTTTTTTTATCACAGCAGTTGTTTTATACATTGTATAAATCCTTTGCCAAATCGGTCCATTACTTGATATAAGAATTCCCATTCAACAGAATCAAGAGCCGTCTCATCAGACAATAAGATTGTCATTATGATATGTTCTACTCTAATATAGTTCTCTAGCTTTGTCTGGATTGGGATTTGTATTTTTTTAAGTAAATATTTGTTTAAATTATTTCTTATTCCTCCAGGCTAATGGTTGTGGGGATTTTGGACCTGCTTCATGGTACCTTTACTTCATAAATCATATTTTCTTCTCTCTTAAGAGTTCTCTTTTGCGATCGAGCGGATGGATCTGAGGGATGTTGGATTAGTGGAACTATGTATCCTTTCCAGATCCCCAAATTGATTATGCAGATCTAGCAGTTTATTGTTTTTTAACTTTTTATGAGAGCAGTTTGAGCTCTGATTCATCCTCTAAGGAAAACGTTGGCTGCATCCCATAATATAACAGGACTGACTTCTACATTATCGTTGTGCTCTACACAAACCTTGAATCCCGCCGCCATCCTAGCTCTAATTGTAGTTCTTAGAATAACGCATGATCACTTTAGAACAGTGATTATAATGCATTGTAAAAACCGATAAACAACTATGTGAATTCTACAAATAAAAAAGTGAGTTAGTGGGCAGCAATTATGAAGTATTATGATACTTGGCCTCTATAAGCTATTATAAAATGCTTTTATATGTTCTAATTATTGTGAGCAGTATAAATATTTATGAGTTCTTATAACTATGATTAAACAGTTCTATAATGTTTATAATGCATTATAGACATGGGTGTCATAGAAAGTGCTCCCACCTTTTAAAATGTATTTCTGTAATAAATAAAAACACAACAAATAAAAAATAAAAGAATCATGAATACAAATAATATTTTAGTTTGCCAATTTAATAGCAACCATGTAAAGAACATTCTGGTCATCATGAGACAATAAGAGCTGTGCTGTAAGCTCACTGTTGTTTGTGGCTGCAGGTTGTCTGGAGATTGCTGAGGAGTTCCGTTCTCAGGAGATCGATGGACAGGCCCTGCTGCTGCTGAAGGAGGACCATCTTATGGGAACCATGAACATCAAACTGGGCCCTGCACTTAAGATCTTTGCCCAGATTAACACACTCAAAGACTCGTAGCCCATCTCTCGCTCTCACACACACACACACACATACACACACACACACACACACACACTGCTCTCAGAAGCAGCTCTGCTATGACTGGATAGACTCGAAGTGCTCAGGATGTCACATGTTGACTCATTTGTGAGCTGAGTTCAGGTGCTGGGCCAGAACAATTAGATGGACATTTTGTCTTGGCCTCAGCCGGGACTGTTGGACTCTGATGTCTTCTACTTCAGGAAGATGTCGCCCCATACTGTGACAAGAATGGTGTTGGGTAGGCTGTGTTGGGGAACGTGTCTTATTGAGAACATATTGTTTTCATAATGTATTACTGCAGGCGAGCTTTAAGATTAGCAGCTCCTCTAGTATTTCACACAGGAGCATGACTGAATATTTCAGATCTGTGCTTGTTGTTCCAGCCCAACATTTTGTAAAACATGCCTGTGTCATTACAAGATCGCTGTCCTGTGCAGAGTTTTCATGCTAGCTATCAAGTCCCTGCACTGCTATCTTCTTGAACTCTGGACATTCTGTCCTAGAGCGGCTCATGTCCAACTTAAAAGGTGGCCAGCAGGCGGTGCAAGACTTCCAGGAGATGGTGATGCAGGACAGTGATGCATAGTTTCGACAGTCCTGGATCAGGGCTAAATGTGTTTAGACTGGAAGTGGAAGCAGCAAGAAACTGCTAGCCCAACTCCGTCAGTAGTTGGGAGAAAAGCCATCTAATGACTCAAAATCTGTCTAATGACACTGAGGTTTACTATTTATTGACTAATAACCATTAACAAGATGTGTGAACAAGACATAATGGAAGATGGACTTTTTTCACTTGTAAAACCAGTTTTGTGTCTCATCAGATGTCTCTCCTCCTGACTCTGGTAACACCCCATACCAGCTTATTTCCATAAACATCAGACTTGATGGTAGGCTACTGGTATTTTCTCCTACATGTTATTGTGCGTGTTGATAAAGGACAAACAAGTTTTTGTTTTTAATGCAACAAAAGTATTCAAAGTATTTTCTTTTTTTTAGAGAAAAAAAACCCCATGAAATTCGGCACCATAAAATCGGAGGCACCCATTTCACTACAGATCATATCTTGTGGTATTCTAAGTTTGCTGTAATTTACTGGTCAGTTTATGATCAGTTTTACAAGCCTGCTGTTAGCCAAGGTGTTATTTGTTTACAGTATCTTATTTTGGGATAAAACTTCTTTCTTTAGTGGCAGTGGTGATTGGGTCATGAACGCAACTTCCCAAGAGACACAATGCATCCTGTGATGCTAATGATGAATTGTTAGTGGAACTGTATGCCGATGTTATGATATAAATAATATATATATATAAAAAATAATATATAAAAAACAATATATATATATATATATATATATATATATATATATAAAGAAATATATATAAAAAATATATATATAAAAAATATATATATATAAAAATATATATATATAAATAATATATGTATATAAATAATATATATATAGTTATATATATATATATAAATAATATATATAGTTTATATATATATATATAAAATATATATATATATATATATATGATATAATGGAATATATAATAAATATATATAATATGAGCTGCAGAGCTGATGAGAACTGCAGAGTGGGTGATACATCTCTGGGTTTTTCACCACGTGTGACACTTTTCACATTACAAAAGGGTTCATATATAATATAATTATACCAGTACACCCCAGATTCCATAAAAAAAGAAAGAAACATATTGCTGTTCTACGGAAATAAATGGAATACATTGTCAGACAACATAATTAAAAGAAATTCACAATGATCCACGGATTTATTCTCCCCAACATAAGATAATATTAAATATTTTCTACTTTAATTTTACATGATCACAATCAATTCAAGTAAAATTCAATCTGATTATGGCTATAGCCATGAGCTCATTAAATTAACTTCCTTCTCCATTAAGGCACACTCAGTTGTTCACATTAAACAAAGAGACTGGATAAAACCCACAAACTGAAAATGATAAAGCTGAACAATCCGCAAATGTGCTGAATCAGAAATATCATGTAAATCATACACACCGACATGACAACAATCCCCATTGACTAATGAAACGTTTCTAATAGTATTTGTGCCTTTTTCATTTTTGATAAAGTCTGTATCTTAGACAATCACATTCAGAATAAGAATCTCAGAGCCAAGAGGAACAATCAACAACCCATACATAGAATGGCAGCCATTAATAATTGCCATTTACCTTACGTTTTTAACAAAGCAGCAGATGAGCAACCTTTTTTTTTTTTTTTTCACACACACCTGTTACTCAGGACACCTGCAAGTGCACACAACTAGTCAGTCCAGTAGGTCAAATATGAAGTAGAAATTTGGTCTGTAAACTTTGACGGATGTTTTCAACGAAAGGGTAATACTTTTATTCTTCGCTTTCCAATTTCTCTTTCAAATAAGTTTGACTATTGTTGAAAGCTTTCCTGACCGATCAGACTTCTAAGTGATCTCTCACTGTTCGCATATCTAAGAAATGACTTTGGTGTGTAACTGATAAAACAAATGGTCAAATGTATAGAGATGAATCCAAAGTTGCAACAAAACCATGGCCGATTGAGCAGCTGTTTCAAAGTCGCACTGCCCCGCTCCCTCCAGCAGAGAGTTGTTCCAAGGCTGTTTGTACGTGGAAGATTTACTGATAAGTGACGCAATAGCAGAAAGTAAATTGCCAAAGTAAATATTATGGCTGACATCTCTGAAACACAATGTCTTATTCTTCTTCACATTATTGATAATTTCAGTTCATCTTTTGAGTGTTTTACACTAAAGTTCTAAAGTTCTGGCCATTTTGTACACATTGCTCCTTTAAAGCTACATTGCACCTTTAAAGTAGGAATTGAGAATTTCTGATTTGATTTTTGTTGTTTTTCACCACCACCCAGGAACTAAAGGTGCTTTAAACAAAGTGTCAGTTGTCAGATCAGCTGACAGCAGCCACTTTACACAGTAATCGGTCTGGTGTGCAGAGGTAAGAATTGTCTCCAGAGGGAGCTGTGTGAAGTCTGATAATGCAGGATCCAGTAGCTGCTGCTGCAACATGGTTCTGATGCATCCATTTTTTGTCTATTTTTAATGATTAACTGTCCATAATGTTATCGGAGTGCAATAACAAAGTTTCACTGGCTTTTATAGGAAAGCAAATTACTCTGGTTGATTTCTAGTTTCCTGTGGGATCAGAGGTAAATAGGGAATTCTGCCACATCTTGAAATAGTCTTGATAGTTTAAATGATTCCTTCAACATTAAAAATGCAAAACATTCTCCACAATTTCTATTTAATTTTACCTTGCATGAACTGAATATCTTCAGGTTTTGGGAAGTCATTACAATATGTAATCCTGTGACGGGCATTTGTGATGATTTGTAACATTTTATAGACATTATTGTGACATTAATCAAGAAAATAATGAGCAGAACAATCAAGTGACTAATGGTTAGTTACAGTGACAGAGATGCCCAGTTTTACCCTGCATGCCTCTACAACCTCACAGCAGATCTTTGGGTGGCATCACTCATACAGGATAGTTATCTCTCTTGCTGCATGTCTCTTCATGATAATCACTTAACTTAGATGAAAAAATAATAAGACGATGGAATTCAGTACCAGCATACCCTTAATATCTCCCATGCTGTCAAAGGTCAAGCAGAGCCAATACCACATGTTGAATGCGTGCATAGCACTGTAGTGTTCAAGCAGCATTCCTGGTGTCACAGCTGCCATCCTCACTATTGTGGGCGACCTGGTGAAGTCAGAAGGGAGGATTAGAAAAACTGACTGCCACTACCCAACCCATCCACACTGCCTCCCAGGGAGAGGAGAAACACAGACATGCTGAAGAGGAGAGATGTGCGATAGCGCTGCAGGGTTTCACAGGTCAGCAGTGAAGAGCCAAAGCCAACCCATTGATTTCTTGTTAATTTAATTGAGTGATTCAATATAAAACATCATCAAAACGCAGGAAGAAAAGGAATAGCAGATAGTAGTGACAAAGTAAGCACACAGTCCATGCTGATCAGAGACAAACATTTAGCCCAGCAGGTCAACATCTGTAAACAAGTAGCTGTTTTACATGACAACAGATGCCCACCGTACTGCACTGAGTTCTAGTTAAGGCTTCTGTCATTTGCAGGATAAATTTGCTTTGGCTACGACAATCATCTCACTTAAGGGAAGAGTGAGATTGATTCAAACTTGGGTTTTATTTTCCGTAGATCTGTACAGGTCAAACAACAGGACAACTACAGCAGACAGTTTGAGTTATACATTTACTGCCTTTGTTTTTTTCTTCCAAACAAGTCTGTCTGATCCTCAGTGTGGGACCTAATTTCCACTACATTGCTGTGTGCAATGTTATTGTAACTGTCAGTACTTCTGAAGACCAGCTACGGAAATTAAATTCAAAAATAATTTCACAGGACCGTACCAATGTTATAGCTCATTTACTACAAATCACGCTCGTGTTAGTAATGTAAGCATGCTTTTCTAGGCATTCTATAGTATTTTAGGTGAAAGGTTTCAGAATTGGGTTTTTTCCATTATTTCAGCTCCACTATAAAAAATCAACAGACTATGAACTTGTCTTAAATTAGGTCATGAATCACATTAAAACATCTCTTGTTCTTAAGTTAAAAAGGTACCCTGTGGAGGATTCTTGTAAACACTCAGCGTTTCTCATCTCATTTCAATGTGTGTATCCTTGAGGTGTGACAAACAGGTTGAAACCATGCCTTTCCTGAGAACACATTTGATTGGCTTCCAGTCTTTGTTGGAACATTATTGCCACAAACTACCAATTAGTGGAACATAAAACAAAGCCATAAGCAGGGATGTGTCGCATAACCCTTGTGCGTGTGCATAAGATGCAAACACATTGCCCCATAGCCTCCATTTACACAGGGTATCTGAGATGTTGTATGTATGTGCCAACTGAAATGTCTGGCACTTTACTAAATAAAGTCATTTCTACTCAAATAAAAGTGATGTCCACTGTAATATATGGGATTTATAATAAATGCAAATACACTGGTACAGTCCCATTCAGTATAAATAAAGTATGACAATAATCTCCTAATTAAACAAAAATGTAAAAAAAATATTGTGCTTGTTTTTCTTCCATTGTAATCAAAATGCTGAACATTCCACAATGACTAGTGCAGTCGAACAGTTGGTGTGCTAAAGCTAAAATTACGAAATAGACCAGATAATTAATTGTAACTTCAAGGTCTGTGATCTTGAATGAAGGCTACTATTCTACTGGTGCTTTTCACAGAGATCACATTTTTCAACTCTAGTAAAGACTTTATCAACTCCTTCAACAGCAGAACACAGACTGAAGAATCACCTTTTGTGAGGGGGAAAGGGAGGTGTTTCAGGCTAGTATGCCAACCCACTCCAAACATGTATCACGTGAGATGGGAAAATAAAGTTCACTCGGAGAAGTAAAAACTGAGAAACCAAACCACAGAAAAAGCGTCAATAAGGAGAGAGGAAATCTTTGCCACCATACGCACAAGTAAAAAAAAAAAAAAAAAGGAGCAGAGCGGATCAGTTTCCAGTTATGTTTTATTACTGCTGTTTATACCTTGCTCCTGAAGAGGGGCTTAGCGCCGGGGCCACAGTACTCGTTGTATATGAGCTTGAAGAGGAAGAGGTGGAATAGTGTTATGAGTGAGGCCACACTGAACCAGAAGAGGAAGGGCAGGCCAGGGTACCTGTTGGCCATGTGCTCCTCGTGGGCCAGGATGGCCTTGAGGTGCAAGGTGTGGCGGAGATCCTGCAGGTGGCGCAGGTCTGTGGAGATGTACAGCAGCGGTGTGATGGGCTGCGTCACCATCACAGGGAAGGTGTGACCTTTGATCTCTGACGTCAGCTCCACAGGCTCGTTGAGGCAGCCGGCCTCGCAGGCGTACAGCTTCACCGGTTTCTCCTGCGGCTTCACTGACACGTGAAGAAAAGGCTTCCCCTCTACGTCCAGCAGCACTGCCAGGTTAATGAGGTCCTGGTTGTAGTGGATCCCTCTCAGGGCGTAGCTGTTGTGCAACACGTCCGGATCAGCCTGGAACTGAAGGTGGTTCTCTGTAAACTGAAGGCCGCCAAAGCTGAGCGCCATGGCCTGCATGGCTCCATGGGCTCCGGCCGCCACCAGCACCTTGCAGCCTCTCTTCTGCAGAGTCAGGGTCCACAGCGTGACCAGCTGCAGGATCTGAGCTGCACTACTCACCCGCTCAGGCCACAGGTTCTCTGCGTGCATGGTGGCGTGGCCGCTGAAGCAGTGGTCGGCGTAGTTGAGGCTGGACTCTAGCCGAACACGCTCCTCGCCACTCAGCCTTCGATCTAGCAGTGGAGCCGTGGAGGAGGACAGGATGTAGTAGAGGGTGGTGTTCACCGTGCGGCTCGATGGTGTGTGGGAGTCTGTGATCTTCCTCATTTCAACACCTGAATGAACAAAGAGGCAGAATCACATCTTCACAAAAACCTGGAATGTAGTAGGAGTGTATTTCCAAGGATTCATTACTTTGACCCTCACATATTATTTTTGACCTTGGAAACAGTGGTTTGATCATAAGTCGAGGTCCACTTGCTAGCTTTTCCAGCGCTTTTGACCATGATTACTGATCTGTTTTCATAGCTTTCGTAGCTCTTTTATGTCTGGCCCTGATTGTGTACAGGTACAGGCCTTCCGACAATTTTAAAATTCACAATGAATATAAATTGATTCAGGATGAGATTTGTTGTACTTTCAATGTAAATAAGGTGGCAGAGTGCATAAAAAGCACTAAAATAGACTAATAGAGCTTGTTTATGTTTTTTTTTTTGCAAAAGTGGACGCATGCAAGTTTCAAGTATTCCTGCCATGTGTGTGATACCAATTTTGTGTTTAAATAACATTTTACTTCTTTTTAAAAAAGAAACCGTCAAGTTGTGGAAAAGCAGGAAACTACCAAAGTAGTACCTAGGTACACATGTGTCATGTGCACATGTCCAGACAGCAAGGCACTGAGGCTCCACAGTGGGGCAATCACCCGACCAAACACCCACATCTTTACAGGCTATGTATACGATCATTAAAACTACCAACCTCATGATAGAACATGTGAGCGTGCATGAAATGCCATTAATCACATTAGTTCAACAGCAGTCAGCAGCATATCACAATGTGTAAATTGATTAACTTTTATTACGACCTTTGACCTTCAAAAGCACACAGCAATGTATAAGTATGATTTACACAGGCATGCTGTGCTATTTTACCATTGGTTTCCATTGCATGCATGTGATTTGTAGTAGGCCTAAAGGGAATACAAAAAAAAAACCTAGCTGCTGCTACCTCTACTCACCTGAAATGAAGAGGTCCATCCAAGCCTGCTGGTGATCTGCCACCAGCTCTTCCACACTGGCCCTCAGCAGCTCCCCCAACTCCTTTTTGGCTCCATCTCTGAGGGTGCTGAAGGTCTCCTCCAGCTTGGACGGCTCGATGGGCTCTGAGGTCCACACCACTGACAAGATGTTGTCTGTGTACTCTAATTTAGCAGGGACCTGGATCCTGCTGCTCAGCTTCTTGGTGACCACCACCACCAGCACCATGCGGTTGTTCTCGACAGGCACTCTGCCAGAGGAGAGCACTATCTCTCTATCCTCCAGTTTTTCCACACTGGTGGAGAACTTGCTACCGAAGGGGGGGTTGTTGGAGGAAACGTCCAAGGATGCAGTCCTGTCAGACGGGTTGTTGATGTGGATTCGCTGTAGATAGACGTTAGGTCTGCTTCTGTGCGCGAGAAACTCTTCTCTGATGGTGACACAGTCCCGGGCTGACTGCAGAGCGGCTGGTGAAGCACAGCGGACCGACAGCACGGCTCCTTTCCGGAACCACAGCATGGTAGCCTGCGCCTCGGCACTCTTACCCTCGAGATGTACGCTGACTCTTGGCGAGTATTCAGTCTGGTGGACAGGAGCCGAGCCGGGCTGTGAAGACGACGCTACCCACAGCTTGTTAGAGTCAATGTCAATAAGAATATGGCCGTTACCTGATACAAAAGGTGTATCCAGTTGTTCCTGAGGTGTGCTGTATATCCCCTCTCCCCTGTCTACGAGAGATTTCCACCTGTGCATTTCAGCCAGGAGGCACTGTCCGGCCGCCCCGCCGGGCATGGCCGAGCCGCTGAAGAAGCTCCACCTGCGTTCCGCTCCCAGGTACCAGTAGAAGATGAGGAAGAGCAGCAGCCCTATGAGGAGTCTTCTTGCCCAGCTGCTGGATAACAAGCCCGGTAGCCCCTTTAGTCTCTGCTGTAGCCACATTGTGTGTTAATGACAGATGCCCAGCTATGAGTCAGCGTGTGAAAAAGGCACCCAGGGAAATGTTAGGATGTCACATCGAATTGCACTCAAAACATCCCATAGACTGTCTCTATGGTTGTTCCCCGGGATGAAGGCGGACAAGCTGGCTTGGCTAGTTTATGGCTAATTTAGCTTAGCTAGGTAGCTAGTACTGAGAGGAAAACTATAGAAAATGTGTTATTGTTTTTCGCATCGTGGTTATTGTTATATCCTTCAGCTGCTGAAGCTTATATCCGTCCAGGTGTTGTATCTCAGGCCATTTGATTTCTTGTTTGCCTTCAGGTTGAAAACATCACCCGACTTTCGAAATAACTCTTCTGGTTTGTCACAACTATCGTAAAGCAAAACGACACAGCAGCGACCGGAAATGTCGCAAAACTCAGTGACTGTAGTGTTTGAAAACATTTCACATGTATTTGTTTGTCTATGGTAAAAAAGTCCAGCAGTATTTACTATAGGCCTATAGTTCTGCTAAGTACATAAGTCTATACCATTTATTAACCGATTTGCCTTTTTCTTAACATTTCATTGCTTTACGAAAGTTATTATTTGATAATAAACAGTGTAATTTCTTCATATTGATAACACTGTGTTAGCTGTGCGTCCTTTTTTATTGAATCTCTTGGTGGAAAACGACTCTTCAGCAGTCTGAGTTAGACAAATCAAGAGAGAGGGATGAAGGGAAAAGAGAGAGAGAGAGAGGGATGACGGGGAGAGAGAGAGAGAGAAAGAGAGAGAGAGAGAGAGAGAGAGAGAGAATGAGAGAGAGAGAGAGAGAGGGAGGAAACTAGAGAGACATAGGTAAGAGAGAGCATTGATCGTAGGACTATAGCGTAGACTCTAGAGGTGAGATATGTGATGGAGGGAAAATATATAGACTAGCGTACGTGCTCTCTCTCAGGCTCTCGCTAGGGGAAGTCTCGCTCTTATCTCTTCTTTCTTTCTTCTTGCCCCTTCCTCTCTCCCTGTCTTTTTCACATCTCTCTCTCCCTCTTCCCTCCTCATCTCTCTCTCTCTCTCTTCTCTTCCTTTCCACTCAGTCATACCTCTCTCTTTCTTTCTTCCTTTCCCCTCTCTCTCCGCCCTCTTTCTTTTTCCGCCCTCTCTCTCTCCCTCCTTTCTTCTCTTTTCTCGTCTTCTCTCATCTCTCTCTCTCTCTCTCTCTCTCTCTCTCTCTCTCTCCTCTTTTTTCCTTTCCCACTCTCTCTCCCTCTTCTCTTTTTTCCCCTCTTTTCTTCCCCTCTTTCTTTGTCCTCTCTCTCTCTCTCTCTCTCTCCCCTCTCTCTCTTTCCCCTCCCTCTCTCTCTCTCTCTCCTCTTCTTCCTTTCCCCTCTCTCTCTCCTTCTCCTTTCCCCCCCCCTTCCTCTCTCTCTCTCTCTTCCCCTCTTCCCCTCCCTCTCTCTCTCCCCTCTCTCTTTCTTCCTTTCCCCCCTCGCTCTCTCTCTCTCTGTTCTCTCTCTCTCTCTCTCTGTCCCGCTCGCGTTCCCTAGCTGCTTTCCCGCGCTCGGTCTGCCCTGTCTCCCCTCTCTCCCCCCGCGGCTCTCAGTCTGCTCCCGCGCCCTCGCTTTGCTTCGTCAGTGGCGAGCTCCCCGACGCACCTGCCCGCACTGAGATCTCTCTATCTTCTCTGCTCTCGCTCGAGAGAGAGAGAGAGGGGTCAGGGAGGCGGTGGTCGAGCAAAGTTTGCTTTCTCACTCGGTATCGGCTGATAAAGTGTGCAGTCCAGTTTGCACCGGGACTCGCGAACGTTAACTTTGCAAACATGAGACTTTCGACTTTACTGTTGTTTCCAGGGATTTTTGTCTGTGTACTTTTTCCTCTGACAAACTGTGAAGAGCAGCGAATCCCAGAAGGTAAGTTAAGTCATGAATACTTCCCCAGACTAACGACATATAACTAATGCCATATAGCCTGCATCGTGTTATACACATTGTGTAGCTAATGACGCCGTTTGATAAAGTCTCAATCTAAGTGTATGGCACTGGACCTCGGTACTGACTGAGGGAGACTCCCCAGCTCGTGCAGTCCCCGGTTGAAGACAACCTCTAACGTTGACGTTACTTCTGATTATGGCCGTGCCTATAATCGACATAAATGTCAAAAATGACACCAGACTTGGCAGTAACTAAACCAAATAGCAAACTTACAGTATTAGCTACAATAACAGGCTAGTCCGTTAGAAAAGCTAAGATGTGTTGATACATGCGCTGCTGGTAGCGCTTGATGCATGCCGAATAGTCATTTACAATTCGTAAAATACATTAACTACGTTATGTTGTAACGTGTATTTTCCAATTAGAAGGAAAGTATTAGGGGGGGGGGGGGGGGGGGGGGAATGGAGTTTAACATAATGCCTCCACTTTACATGAGAGAGAAAGTTGCACGTAGGGGCTACTGAGGGGACTCTGCCGCTGACGTGGACGGGCTGCTAGCAGCGCAGTCTGCGGGCTGAGTGTCAGCGCTGCTATTCATGAATTACAGTAGCTGTAGCCCATAGCTATGCTACATTACCATGTGTCGTGTAATGATGATATTGAATAAAGTCTGTTATGGACCAATTATGTAGAAAAAAGTTTACCAGATTTGATGAAATAATGGCGCTGTCTCCCTCAAGAATTTGATAGAAATTAATGCTCGTAGCCTCAAATAGGAAAGGACTACAATAAAGCAAATAACACTTAACACGAGAAAACAATGAAACAATATAATTTATGTTTAAAACTGGCGAGACATCAGCTTTATTTTGTAGTGATGAGTGTGTAGATATATTACAAATCTATGTAACAAATGGTGTCAACACAAACATTGCAGAAACAACTTCTCATAATAGAGCATGGTAATGATCATCATATACTTCGATCATAATGTTCTAAGCCATTTCACTCTCTAAACGTTCACATTTGAATAGACCCCTTATCAAAACACAATGTTTATAACATATTTATAAACAGATAGAACAACTTGAGCTTCATCTCAAATTAATCTGCTGGTTCCCAGCTTTCAGATAATGTACACCACTTGTATGTGACATTTACTATTGACCTGCTATCTCCTCTGTATGCCCAACTGTTCAGACACCAAATAGCATTACAACACTCGCCACATCTACCGCTGTATGTGCAGCCAGTTTATAAGCGATACATGTGTTTGCATGGGGGGATCTCACCAACAAATAATTGTAATTATTATTAAGGCTAAATAACCATCTACCGCCTGTCACTTTGCTTTTGGTCATTTGATTAATTATACATTTCATGGTGAATTTGAACCTGGTACCACCTGGTTGCTTAGTGCTTCAGGCAAAAGAAGGAGAAAAAAAGAAGCATTTCTAAATGTCTCTATAATGTGGTGTCTTCCAGAGAAACTTCTAGTTGTGACTGTTGCAACCAAAGAGACTGATGGCTTCAAGCGTTTCTCGGTGTCGGCTAAACATTTTAACTACACTGTCAAGGTAGGAACCCCTGTGGCAACATCAAAGTTCCTCTCCTGCAGTGTAGCCAGGAAAGCCTCTCTATCTGCTCTTTAAAAGAAAAACAACACTTTTTATTTAGCAATTCATGGTTTCTTTTGTTTGTTTGTTTTACAATTTAGACTTTTTCAATTAATTTGAGTCTCAGAAATAAGCCTCTGTTTTTGTCAAAAAATAGTGTATTTTTATTTTAGTGGCAGAAAATAAGACTATTTGAGGATGAATATCTCTAAATTCATTTCTTCAAATTGCAGTAATTGTATGTGTGTATGTTATAAGGTTCTTGGTCGGGGTCAAAAATGGAGGACAGGCGACTACATGTCAGGTCCAGGAGGAGGCCAGAAAGTACGACTCCTTAAAGCGGCTCTGGAGGAGATGAAGAATGAGGACACAATCATCCTTTTTATCGACAGGTACAGTTTCAGATTTAAATGTGATGGCCAGAGTAACACCCTGATACTTAAAATACTGTTTACCGAACACTTTAAAAATAATGCTAGATGTGTTTAGATCTTAAAATGTGTTGTTTTTTCAGTGTGGTTATGTACTTGTATGTGCAGGTTAAGTTAAGTATTGCATACATTACCACACTAACAATAAAATGAGTATTTTACTGCCATTCAACAAGCAATAGATCCAGCACAAAATGTCATTTTCACCTTTCTGTCTCTGATTAAACAGATACAACATGTTAATCAGTGAGCTTTACAGGTGTTGTGTATTTCTGATCTTGACTTCAGACAGAAAGGTGAAAATGACAATTTGTGCTGGAACTATTGCTTGTTGAATGGCAGTAAAATACTCATTTTATTGTTATGTGGTAATGTATGCAATACTTAACTTAACCTGCACATACAAGTACATAACCACACAACAGTAACACTGAAAAAACAACACATTTAACAACACATTTTAAGCCAGGATAGCAACCCCCCCCTGACCTCCAATCTTTAATGCTAAGTTAGGCTAACCATGTCCTGACTGACATTTAGATCCGTATTCTCAATAGAGGTGGAAATTATAAATTCTTTCCTTCAGTTCACTTCAAAGATTTCTTGTCAATGCGTTTTACGCTAAAATGCACGGTTTTATCACAGTTCATAATGCCCATCTAATTGCCACAGTTATTACACAATATTTGTTTTCTCTTTCAGTAAACTTATAGTAGAGTAGCATTCTGTGGATTGGTCACCAGTAAAAAAAAAAAAAAAAAGAAAGACATACTGAAATCAAGAGAGAGTGTGATTGTTCTTTTTAATGAAGCACCTGTAAACACAACTGGCAACTTAACTCTCCAAGTTGTTCTATTTTCACTCCCTGTTTCACACAGCTACGATGTGGTCTTCGCTTCGGGTCCCAAAGAGCTACTCAAGAAGTTTCAGCAGGCCAGGCACAAGGTGGTGTTCTCCTCTGAGAGCCTGATCTGGCCCGACAGACACCTGGAGGACAAACACCCCCACGTCATTGAGGGAAATAGGTTCCTAGGGTCAGGGGGTACGTGCACCAGTCCTCTCAGTCCCTCAGCTGGGGACGGAAACATGGCTCTCACATCGTGATGAAATTCTTCTTTTCGTACAATGTCTACAAACACTTTTTTCTCTAAATTAGTCTGTTCCTTAGTATCAAGTCAATTCTATTTATATAGCCCAATATGACAAATCTCAAATTTGCCTCAAGGGGTTCTACAATCTGTACAGCATGGGACACCCTCTGACCTTAGACCCTAGGCTTAGTGTGTGTTATAATCCTATAAAGCTATAAATCAAATAGTGAGGTTTGAGGTTAGAAGTGGCTCTTTTGTAAACGTGTAATGATGGATGTTGTTGGGAGCCATACACAGCCTGGGAGTCCTGCCTCATTACAACCGCAGGGGCAAACAGTCCATGACAGATGAAAATAGAGTTGTTATTATTAGAAAGTTAGTGTTCATTTTGACATTGGCTTGTAACAATGGATCCCACAGTTATGAATTAGAAACTTGAAGTTAACCTTTGTAACAGCAGAGAACAACAGTACATACACACAGTCCACAATATTCTGTAACAAGTTGAAACAGTGGTGTGCATGAACTCTGAAGTGTCAGCGGCAGAGAGACGGCTCCTATGTGAGATGGGCTTCTTACGAAGCAGAGCAGCGCTCGACCTGTACACAGCGGCCCTGCAGAGACGCTGGGGGGGGGGGGGGGGGGGGGGTGCTTGACAGCATCGAGCTGAGCAGTACACTCCATGGCGTGGGCTGTGGAGGTGGAGGAGGGGCTGTCCCATATCCAAAAGCTCCCATTAAAATGTTATGGGCTCACTAAAGTCAAAGCCTCATTAAATGTGTATGCCCCAGGTTTGGAAGAAAGTCAAAGTTAGACCAGGGATTTCAACTATATTGTTCAGCGGCAACCCAGTCCGCCCACCCCGACTTTGGTTTGTGCATGCGCAAGAGACCATCAGGGGGAAAGCCAGAAATATACAAAAATCTATTATAGTGTTATTTCTTCCCATTGAAACTGCTCAGACTAATCCAAGCCTCTCTATTTCTCCAGCTGCACAGTCCCGCTCTGAGCTGATGTCTGTAGAAGCAAAACTCACAATGCTGCTCTAATTACCGACCAAATGTAGTGATACAATTACATTCAACAGCTCTTTCTGAATCTCTCCAAACATCTCCTGTAATTCGGATTACAATTACCATTAAAGGAACTCAGATGGCATAATGATGGAGAAATAAGTCTGGGAGTTTTGCACTGAGCAAAGCCGCTACACACCTGGCATGCTCCCCCGGGCAGAATTGTTTTAACATTTTAAAGTGAATTGTATGCATCTGGTGCACTTTGAGAGCAACATTAAGATGCTAGATCTAATAGAACTGTGTGGTCTTGGTAAGGAGAGGGGGCACAACTCTCAACACTAATATGAAAAATATATCTGCCTCTCCTTCTGCATGACCCTTTAAAATAAGTTAATTAATTTATTAACTGATCAAGACACTAAAGTAAATTTCATGACATCCAAACGTCATGTTCAAAATGCAAACTGGTGACATGTATGGTGTAAGTGTGTTCACTGTCTTGTGTGTTAAACAAATGCATTATTCTCTGGAACTTCGAGCTGTGTGTTTTCATTAATGATTTATTTATGATGATTTACTGTGGCCTATTACAGGAATTTAATCCAAAAATTGCTCATTTACTGAACTAACCTCCATCACACTGTTGGCTCCAAAAGCACTTGTTCTTTGCTGCTGCTTCCCTGTGGCAGAGCTGCCACCTTTCCTTAGGACTCTACTTATATCCATCAATATCCATTTTCTTTTTCATTTGGGTTGAAGCCCACCTAGGCCTAGCTACGCCACTGCTGACACACTAACGGTGTGTGTGAATGGTTATCACTACTGACAAGCTGATGTGCACCTTGTATGGTAGCTACTGACTCTGTATAAATGTGTGTGAATGGGTGAATGCTGACATGGGTTGTAAAGCGCTTTGAGTGATCGCAAATATTGGAAAAGTGCTATATAAATGCAGTCCATTTACCATGTTAAAGTATTAGTTTACTTCTATCCACGTATTCACCCCTCTTCTCTTTTCAAATAGACAGAAGGGAAAAGCAGTCCGGCGAGAGTGACATTCTTTTCACTAACACCACTTCTCACAGAACTTAATCTGAATTTATTATCATTATTATTTGAAAGGAACTCGTCGTCTCCCATGCTGCAGTACCACTCTCTACCTGAAGGGTTACTGATGCGCTGGCAGAGGCGCTGTTTTACCTAAACACAAATATCACTATGTGATACTGACAGGTCAGAACGGGACCGTGCGAGCGGAGAAATAGAGAAACTCGGATTAATCCGAGCAGCATTCATGGAAGTAAATTACAATATATAATAGATTTGTGTATATTTCTCGCTCTCCCCTTGATGGTCTCTCGCTGCTGCATGGTGCTCTACGGCCTGTTCTGTAACAATACAAATAAACGGCTAACGTGTTCCACCACACACACACACTCAAATGTACTGATATGTATTGATATTTTCTTACATCGGGGCACAGATATACTGTATCCTGGTTAAACAAAGGTTTCAAACTGCAGGGCACATTCAGGGAGCACCACTGACTGAACATGTCCACAGATACTTGTTGAGTCTAAAGGTTCTCTGTGGAGAATTTGACCACAAGTTGCACAAGGGAATTTCCATCAATCTCGAAGGATGCCTTCCATCCAAGTCTAGTCGCAGCTAGTCCAGTAGTGGCCTTGTTTTTTGTTTATTTGTTGACGTAGACCCCTGTTAGTTGCTACTCTTCCTGGAGTCCACAGGCCAGAAAGGGAGGTCATTGGGTGGTGCCCAACTTTCATCCCGTGCCTGGACCCTGAACCACAACACTCTGAAGGAGTGGGTCGGCAGTGGTGGCCAAATCATTCGCCATTTCTCGAGCTTATTTATTGTACAGCTTGCTCACCAAGACTACACATGATATCTTAACTTCTCACAAGTGACTTAACATGATGACCCTTATACCCTACTCACACTAGTACTCTATGTTATACCGCCACGCACATCTCTTAACACTTTGTGACTGTAGACTTTTAGTCTAGGCAGGAGTATGGCCGTTTCTTTTTATAACAGAGAACCAGCAGGCAGGTCTTAAGTCAGCCCATAAAAACTCAACCTGGCACTACTCATTAGTCATGGCAATTAGAAACAGACGACTTCCCTTTTCCTTGATGTATCTGAATGTAGACACAGTATTACAGAGGAATATATGAAAAGAAACAAGTTTAGACTTCCACTATTTTCTCACTTCCTGTCTGTTTCCTCTGGGTTTGTTTGTGTCCTCAGGTTTCATTGGCTCCCTTCCCAACATCAGAGACATGGTTGCTGACTGGGCAGGAGAAGACAACGATAGTGACCAGCTGTTCTTCACCAACATTTACATTGATTCAGTTAAAAGGGTACAATGTATAACACTTCACTGTTTACTTTATGGATCTGTATTTTTGATTTATTCAATGCCAAAGTCACATTGAACACTAAAAATACTAGAACTACAACTAATAATTCCTGTATTATATTATGTACCATAAAATTCTTAAATAGAATTGACCCCAATTTAAGCGAGAACCAGGCTTTTATTTGAGACTGACAAGCATTTATTTCTAATTTCCCCTGTTTTATGAGTGTATTTCATCCTACTTTAGTAAGAAGCCTTCCTGTTTTGTGATCTTCTTCTGTTTTTTGCTGTTGATGCAAACGCAACACTTCCTATGTTTGCCTGTTTTGATACATTTAGTATAATATACATTTCCAAAGCACTAAGTCCAAATTCAAAGGGGCTTCTTTGGCATGAAAGTTTCAAAAACAATTTTGCTAAAGCATCAAATTACAATTTGTCCAAATAAATGGACCATAAACAATCATTCTGATAGAAACACTATTTTCTCATTGTTCCACTTCCAGTTTTTTGAGTGCTGTTGAGTGGCTGTGTAGCTCAGTGGGTATAATAACTCACCTTTCCTGGAAGTGTTGAGTTTTATTTATGGTAGTTTAACAGTAAACAAAAGACCCAGCAGTATAGAAGTGCCTGTAATGGTAATGATAATAATAGGTAATAATGACCTGCAGATATTATTTGAGAGTTTAGTCTGGAAATGTATGTTATTAGATATGATTGCAACATATACAATGAAAACTGTGTTTTCATGTTTCAGAAATCCATAAATATCACAGTGGACAGCAAATGCAGATTGTTCCAGAACCTTCATGGAGCCCTCGGTGAGTCCAACACATAGAGATGTGTTATGTTAGAAATGTCACTGTCTTATTAATATATAATAAAATAAAATGTTATGTGAACCTTTCTTAAAATAACGGAAAGGTTTCTTATCATCCAGAAGACCACTTCCTGCCATTGACCTCTCGTGACAGTACCCAGCATCCTGTATTAGTGTACGCGATATGATATTACCCATTGATCAGTAACTGTTTAAAGTATGCTACAGACTTTATTACTCATTGATCAGTAACTGTTTAAAGTATGCTACAGACTTTATTACTCATTGATCAGTAACTGTTTAAAGTATGCTACAGACTTTTAGAACCAATATCAAAATGACACCCAGCCTTTTCATATGTTGGTGATTCATTTGATTTCCCTCATTTAATATTTATACAAGATGTTTTACTTGGTGACTCTTATTCTTAGTAATCACACAGTAGTGTGCATTAACACATCATAATCACAGTACACTGCTGATGTAAACTAAACAGTGTTTTTAAAGTCAAATGCTTTTTTCTTTCAGTGATATTTTTGCTGTTTGACAGTCACAGCATTGTGTATGTTTTGTAGCTGCTTATATAATGACATATCGTCTCACCAGCTACACCTCTTTCAGAACACTTGTTGGGTTAACTTCTCCTGCAGCTCCTCGCTTTGCTTCTTTCTCAGTCTGATCAGTAATTTGAACACCGCTGATACAATATGTTATTAAGATACCGTAAAATATACCTATAATATACCTAAAGCTTCCAGAGCACGAGGGCTTTACAGTTGCAGTACTTTAGGCAGAGCTGCATGTTTAGACAGGAGCTGAACTCTCCGCACTGTCTGCAGCATTTTTTCTGTCTGACACCAACTCAGGAATGTGTTGGTTCACTGAGAGACGGACGTGACAACATCATGCAAGCTCTTCTATTCCCTGCTGCTTGCCTCGTCTCTTGTTCAACTGTAGAAGAAGAGCCATACGTGTGACGTATACACAGATATCTATAATTACAAACCAAGAACAGGATGTGAAAAGTGTGTTTTAAATATCGCGGCAGTACTAGTTTGTATGTGACTTCTTTTGAAATACATTTAACCACATACACGATCATAAACAAAGATCAGACTTCATGAAGTAATTGTAAACATGACATAATAATACAACACATTACATGATGTAACAACACATTACATGATGTAACAACACATTACATGATGTAACAACACATTACAGGATGTAAAAACACATTACAAGATTACAGGATGTAACAACACATTACATGATGTAACAACACATTACGGGATGTAACAACACATTACATGATGTAACAACACATTACATGATGTAACAACACATTGCAGGATGTAACAACACATTAAAGGATATAAAAACACATTACAGGATGTAACAACACACAGTACATGATGTAACAACACATTACAGGGTGTAACAACACATTAAATGATGTAACAACACTTTACATGATGTAACAACACATTACAGGATGTAACAACACATTACAGGATGTAACAACACATTACTTGATGTAACAACACATTACATGATGTAACAACACGTTACATGATGTAACAACACATTACATGATGTAACAACACATTACAGGATGTAACAACACATTACAGGATGTAAAAACACATTACAAGATTACAGGATGTAACAACACATTACATGATGTAACAACACATTACGGGATGTAACAATACATTACATGATGTAACAACACATTACATGATGTAACAACACATTACAGGATGTAACAACAGATTAAAGGATGTAAAAACACATTACAGGATGTAACAACACATTACATGATGTAACAACACATTACAGGGTGTAACAACACATTAAATGATGTAACAACACTTTACATGATGTAACAACACATTACATGACATAACAACAGATTACAGAATGTAACAACACATTACTTGATGTAACAACACATTACAGGATGTAACAACACATTACTTGATGCAACAACACATTACAGGATGTAACAACACATTACAGGATTTAAAAACACATTACAGAATGTAAAAACACATTACTTGATGTAACAACACATTACAGGATGTAACAACAAATTACATGATTTAAAAACACATTACAAGATTACAGGATGTAACAACACATTACATGATGTAACAACACATTACGGGATGTAACAACACATTACATGATGTAACAACACATTACATGATGTAACAACACATTACAGGATGTAACAACACATTAAAGGATATAAAAACACATTACTTGATGTAACAACACATTACTTGATGTAACAACACATTACATGATGTAACAACACGTTACATGATGTAACAACACATTACATGATGTAACAACACATTACAGGATGTAACAACACATTACAGGATGTAAAAACACATTACAAGATTACAGGATGTAACAACACATTACATGATGTAACAACACATTACGGGATGTAACAATACATTACATGATGTAACAACACATTACATGATGTAACAACACATTACAGGATGTAACAACACATTACATGATGTAACAACACATTACAGGATGTAACAACACATTACATGATGTAACAACACATTACAGGGTGTAACAACACATTACTTGATGCAACAACACATTACAGGATGTAACAACACATTACAGGATTTAAAAACACATTACAGAATGTAAAAACACATTACTTGATGTAACAACACATTACAGGATGTAACAACAAATTACATGATTTAAAAACACATTACAGAATGTAACAACACATTACAGGATGTAACAACACATTACATGATGTAACAACACATTACAGGATGTAACAAGACATTACATGATGTAACAACAAATTACATGATGTAACAACAAATTATATGATTTAACAACACATTCCATGATGTAACAACACATTACAGGATGTAACAACACATTACATGATGTAACAACACATTACAGGATGTAACAAGACATTACATGATGTAACAACACATTAAAGGATATAAAACACATTACAGGATGTAACAACACACAGTACATGATGTAACAACACATTACAGGGTGTAACAACACATTAAATGATGTAACAACACTTTACATGATGTAACAACACATTACAGGATGTAACAACACATTACAGGATGTAACAACACATTACTTGATGTAACAACACATTACATGATGTAACAACACGTTACATGATGTAACAACACATTACATGATGTAACAACACATTACAGGATGTAACAACACATTACAGGATGTAAAAACACATTACAAGATTACAGGATGTAACAACACATTACATGATGTAACAACACATTACGGGATGTAACAATACATTACATGATGTAACAACACATTACATGATGTAACAACACATTACAGGATGTAACAACAGATTAAAGGATGTAAAAACACATTACAGGATGTAACAACACATTACATGATGTAACAACACATTACAGGGTGTAACAACACATTAAATGATGTAACAACACTTTACATGATGTAACAACACATTACATGACATAACAACAGATTACAGAATGTAACAACACATTACTTGATGTAACAACACATTACAGGATGTAACAACACATTACATGACATAACAACAGATTACAGAATGTAACAACACATTACTTGATGTAACAACACATTACAGGATGTAACAACACATTACTTGATGCAACAACACATTACAGGATGTAACAACACATTACAGGATTTAAAAACACATTACAGAATGTAAAAACACATTACTTGATGTAACAACACATTACAGGATGTAACAACAAATTACATGATTTAAAAACACATTACAAGATTACAGGATTGTAACAACACATTACATGATGTAACAACACATTACATGATGTAACAACACATTACAGGATGTAACAACACATTAAAGGATATAAAAACACATTACAGGATGTAACAACACACATTACATGATGTAACAACACATTACAGGGTGTAACAACACATTAAATGATGTAACAACACTTTACATGATGTAACAACACATTACAGGATGTAACAACACATTACAGGATGTAACAACACATTACTTGATGTAACAACACATTACATGATGTAACAACACGTTACATGATGTAACAACACATTACATGATGTAACAACACATTACAGGATGTAACAACACATTACAGGATGTAAAAACACATTACAAGATTACAGGATGTAACAACACATTACATGATGTAACAACACATTACGGGATGTAACAATACATTACATGATGTAACAACACATTACATGATGTAACAACACATTACAGGATGTAACAACACATTACATGATGTAACAACACATTACAGGATGTAACAACACATTACATGATGTAACAACACATTACAGGGTGTAACAACACATTAAATGATGTAACAACACTTTACATGATGTAACAACACATTACATGACATAACAACAGATTACAGAATGTAACAACACATTACTTGATGTAACAACACATTACAGGATGTAACAACACATTACATGACATAACAACAGATTACAGAATGTAACAACACATTACTTGATGTAACAACACATTACAGGATGTAACAACACATTACTTGATGCAACAACACATTACAGGATGTAACAACACATTACAGGATGTAACAACACATTACAGGATTTAAAAACACATTACAGAATGTAAAAACACATTACTTGATGTAACAACACATTACAGGATGTAACAACAAATTACATGATTTAAAAACACATTACAGAATGTAACAACACATTACAGGATGTAACAACACATTACATGATGTAACAACACATTACAGGATGTAACAAGACATTACATGATGTAACAACAAATTACATGATGTAACAACAAATTATATGATTTAACAACACATTCCATGATGTAACAACACATTACAGGATGTAACAACACATTACATGATGTAACAACACATTACAGGATGTAACAAGACATTACATGATGTAACAACACATTACATGATGTAACAACACATTACATGATGTAACAACACATTACAGGATGTAACAAGACATTACATGATGTAACAACACATTACATGATGTAACAACACATTACATGATGTAACAACACATTACAGGATGTAAAAACACATTACAAGATTACAGGATGTAACAAACACATTACATGATGTAACAACACATTACGGGATGTAACAACACATTACATGATGTAACAACACATTACATGATGTAACAACACATTGCAGGATGTAACAACACATTAAAGGATATAAAAACACATTACAGGATGTAACAACACACAGTACATGATGTAACAACACATTACAGGGTGTAACAACACATTAAATGATGTAACAACACTTTACATGATGTAACAACACATTACAGGATGTAACAACACATTACAGGATGTAACAACACATTACTTGATGTAACAACACATTACATGATGTAACAACACGTTACATGATGTAACAACACATTACATGATGTAACAACACATTACAGGATGTAACAACACATTACAGGATGTAAAAACACATTACAAGATTACAGGATGTAACAACACATTACATGATGTAACAACACATTACGGGATGTAACAATACATTACATGATGTAACAACACATTACATGATGTAACAACACATTACAGGATGTAACAACAGATTAAAGGATGTAAAAACACATTACAGGATGTAACAACACATTACATGATGTAACAACACATTACAGGGTGTAACAACACATTAAATGATGTAACAACACTTTACATGATGTAACAACACATTACATGACATAACAACAGATTACAGAATGTAACAACACATTACTTGATGTAACAACACATTACAGGATGTAACAACACATTACATGACATAACAACAGATTACAGAATGTAACAACACATTACTTGATGTAACAACACATTACAGGATGTAACAACACATTACTTGATGCAACAACACATTACAGGATGTAACAACACATTACAGGATTTAAAAACACATTACAGAATGTAAAAACACATTACTTGATGTAACAACACATTACAGGATGTAACAACAAATTACATGATTTAAAAACACATTACAAGATTACAGGATGTAACAACACATTACATGATGTAACAACACATTACGGGATGTAACAACACATTACATGATGTAACAACACATTACATGATGTAACAACACATTACATGATGTAACAACACATTACAGGATGTAACAACACATTAAAGGATATAAAAACACATTACAGGATGTAACAACACACATTACATGATGTAACAACACATTACAGGGTGTAACAACACATTAAATGATGTAACAACACTTTACATGATGTAACAACACATTACAGGATGTAACAACACATTACAGGATGTAACAACACATTACTTGATGTAACAACACATTACATGATGTAACAACACGTTACATGATGTAACAACACATTACATGATGTAACAACACATTACAGGATGTAACAACACATTACAGGATGTAAAAACACATTACAAGATTACAGGATGTAACAACACATTACATGATGTAACAACACATTACGGGATGTAACAATACATTACATGATGTAACAACACATTACATGATGTAACAACACATTACAGGATGTAACAACACATTACATGATGTAACAACACATTACAGGATGTAACAACACATTACATGATGTAACAACACATTACAGGGTGTAACAACACATTAAATGATGTAACAACACTTTACATGATGTAACAACACATTACATGACATAACAACAGATTACAGAATGTAACAACACATTACTTGATGTAACAACACATTACAGGATGTAACAACACATTACATGACATAACAACAGATTACAGAATGTAACAACACATTACTTGATGTAACAACACATTACAGGATGTAACAACACATTACTTGATGCAACAACACATTACAGGATGTAACAACACATTACAGGATTTAAAAACACATTACAGAATGTAAAAACACATTACTTGATGTAACAACACATTACAGGATGTAACAACACATTACATGATGTAACAACACATTACAGGATGTAACAAGACATTACATGATGTAACAACAAATTACATGATGTAACAACAAATTATATGATTTAACAACACATTCCATGATGTAACAACACATTACATGATGTAACAACACATTACAGGATGTAACAAGACATTACATGATGTAACAACAAATTACATGATGTAACAACAAATTATATGATTTAACAACACATTCCATGATGTAACAACACATTACAGGATGTAACAACACATTACATGATGTAACAACACATTACAGGATGTAACAAGACATTACATGATGTAACAACACATTACACGATGTAACAACACATTACAGGATGTAACAAGACATTACATGATGTAACAACACATTACAGGATGTAACAAGACATTACATGATGTAACAACACATTACAGGATGTAACAAGACATTACATGATGTAACAACACATTACAGATGTAACAACACATTACATGATGTAACAACACATTACAGGATGTAACAACACATTACAGGATGTAACAACACATTACAGGATGTAACAAGACATTACATGATGTAACAACAAATGACTTGATGTAACAACACATTACATGATGTAACAACACGTTACATGATGTAACAACACATTACATGATGTAACAACACATTACAGGATGTAACAACACATTACAGGATGTAAAAACACATTACAAGATTACAGGATGTAACAACACATTCCATGATGTAACAACACATTACAGGATGTAACAACACATTACATGATGTAACAACACATTACAGGATGTAACAAGACATTACATGATGTAACAACACATTACATGATGTAACAACACATTACAGGATGTAACAAGACATTACATGATGTAACAAGACATTACAGGATGTAACAAGACATTACATGATGTAACAACACATTACAGGATGTAACAACACATTACAGGATGTAACAACACATTACAGGATGTAACAACACATTACATGATGTAACAACACATTACAGGATGTAACAACACATTACATGATGTAACAACACATTACAGGATGTAACAACACATTACAGGATGTAACAACACATTACATGATGTAACAACACATTACAGGATGTAACAAGACATTACATGATGTAACAACAAATTACATGATGTAACAACAAATTACATGATGTAACAACACATTACAGGATGTAACAACACATTACAGGATGTAACAACACATTACATGATGTAACAACACATTACAGGATGTAACAACACATTACATGATGTAACAACACATTACATGATGTAACAACACATTACATTATGTAACAACACATTACAGGATGCAACAACACATTACAGGATGTAACAACACATTACAGGATGTAACAACACATTACAGGATGTAACAACACATTACATGTTGCTGCTAAATGAACTCAAAACTCAATCCTGTTATAACAACTTTATTTCCTGTGTGTGTGTGTGTGTGTGTGTGTGTGTGTGTGTGTGTGTGTGTGTGTGTGTGTGTGTTTCCAGACGATGTGGTTCTGAAGTTTGAGGATGGACGTGTACGAGCCAGAAATGTGCTATATGACACGCTGCCTGTCGTCATCCATGGGAACGGACCCACAAAGGTACGGACCTATCACACCACTCACTAAACACAGCAGCCCCATGGAGCCGACCACCAGAGGAGCTTTGGGGAAGATCAGCAGTTGAAGATGCATACTCAACACATCATCCATCAACGAGCAGCTGGATCAGGCTCTTCTGAATGAGAAGGATTAAGGATGACAAATTCATTATACAGCCTGTCAGTGTGCTCCTGGTCACGCTGTGAAATATGTTTCAACAGCAGATAAACACATTTCACACACCTGGAATCTAATTGCATGTTGTTTCTGCTAAGTCCTGTGCTTCCTGCCTTGTCAGTGCATATACCGGTCACAATGTGCTTCTCTGTCTGTGCACACAGTATACAGCCAATTTAAATCATTCCATTTGAAACGTTCTAGTCTTGTAGCGGACCGTGGCTTGCTGAATGAGAAGCTAAACAGTCAGTCAGTCTTATTTGATGTAAATCTTGTGCTCATTATTCTTCTACACCACTGCTGACAAAGCATTTTTTATTCTTCTTGCCAAAAACAAAAATCGATTGTGTATCGAAGTTTTTGTAAATGTTGTTAAGACTTTAACTACTGGATATTTCTTTTCCAGCTGCAGATCAACTATCTGGGTAACTACATCCCCAACACGTGGACGTTTGAGACAGGATGCACAGAGTGTCACGAGGGACTCCTCCCACTCGCAGCTCTTAAGGTCAGTTCACTTTGTACAAGATTTCCCACTGCATTTAATCAATATTAAGAATTATTTGAACTGTTTTGTTCTATCAGCATGTGGTGCCAAATACAAGTAATAAGCCCTTTCTCCTGTTTGTTTTTCAAACAGGAGAGTGAATACCCGCTGGTGCTCGTCGGCATTTTCGTTCAGCAGCCCACCCCTTTTGTGACAGTGTTCTTTGAACGCCTACTGAAGCTCCAGTACCCCAAGAACAGACTCAAACTCTTCATTCACAACCAGGTAACAGGAGAACATTTAACGCATCAACGCTATCTCATATCTTACTGTTGAATCCAGAAAAGTGGTTTTCCTGAAACTAGTTTGGCTTATTTGTAGCTAATAGTTCAATTCATATTCTATTGTTTCTGCATGTTGCACTTCTGTTTGGCTTATTTGAAGCTATTGTTCTGCACTTAAAGGATTTCACCTGTTTGAAGCTGATTCAAGATGCTTGCTGTTCGTAGATGTATCCTCATGATTGTTTGCACTTATTGTAAGTCGCTTTGGACTGAAGCGTCAGCTAATTGAGCTGTAATAATGTAATGTAACTGCAGAATAACGTCACCTGAAAGCAAGCCTATATAAAAAAAGTACAAGGCAGAAGACACTTGGTGAAAAGCAAGAAAAAAAAGGCCGAAGGGGATTTTAATGCATCCATTATGCCTCTGAAAAGAAAAATGCAAGAGCTCTTCATCACAATGAAAGCCCTTTGCTATCGCAGCCTCCCAAAGCAAACACAGTTGACTCATATAAAAATCTTGTACATAAGGTTGTACATAATAACATTGCTCTTCTGTTGCTAACTATCAGGTCTGCTTATTGAGTGCTGCTTTCAGTGTCAACAGTAACTTAGCTCTCGCTCGGCACCTCCTTTTCTATCCATTTGTTTCTTCTCTCACTGAAGGAAGCTCATCATGAGCGTCAGATCAGCGGTTTCCTGCAGAACCACGGGAGCCTCTATCAGGATGTCAAGTTGATCGCTCCTAAAGAGGAGATGGAGCGAGCTGCCTCCCACAACCTGGCCTTGTGAGTTCTATGGTACTAGTTCATGGCGTGACACATCTGGACTTTAAAATAGTTGCACTAAATCATATGTGGTCTCCTTAGAATACATGCTTTAACTTAAAGTCAAACCTCACTTTTAGTTTAAAGAAATATAAATGAAAGTTATATGATTGTCTATATTTTCAAAAGAGGATAAATCTATTTTTGGACATATTTGTGGAAACAGTGTTTCAGCCTCAAGCCTCTCAGTGGGCGTTTCCCATGGCAGGGTTTGACTGACAGCTATGTCATATTATTATTATTGCTTATTTATATATATTTCCAAGAAATGTATAACCACATCTCTGGTAAACATAAGATTTAAAGTGGTGCTTTTACTTGATTGTTTGTGGAGATACTCAGGTGTCGACTGAGAAGTTCTTCAGTCGAGGACAGCCATAGTTACATTTGTATCTTACCTTTCAGGCTATTCAAATGAAAAACATAGAACAAAGTGCTATTGTTGCCCACCCACACAGATATTGCACCAATCATACTGCAGTATTTACATCATCAATTGTTACCAAACTCACACCCACTGGAGAACAAATCGTAGCATTTCAATTTCTTCTTTTTGGTAAATACAATTTCAACAAAATAAGTAAACAATTGAAAATAAACACTGTGTACATTAATTTCTTAGCAAAGAAAATCATTTTGATTTCAGTTGGACTTATTGATAATAGGTTTTGTGCACACTGGAGTTTGACTTCCTTAGTAACCACATTATCCATTGAGCAGTCTACACAAGCGAGCAGGCAGCAGTGTGGCATCATCACATCACAGGTCATTCAGCCAGAGCGACTTACACTGAACTAACTATGGTGTTGATCCCACAGCCTTCCAGTGTTCTGTTTGGAAGCTGTACCACCAGGCCATCACCACCATCATGGTGTTGGAGTACCTGCCAATACATGTGATGTTTGACAAGCATATGCAGAGTGTGTGCCAGCAGCATTCACACAATGTACGCCTCTCCTTCCTTTCAGGGATATATGCCGGAAGGACGAGGACTGTGACTATTTCTTCACCTTGGACATTGAAGTGGTCTTAAAGAACGAGAACACACTTAAAATTCTCATCGAACAAAACCTGCAAGTATATTTATATTATATTAAATTATAAACACTTATCTTGTGCTGGCTAATGGGACTGCTGCGGGCACAACGACGCAAGTGCACAAGTTACGTTTCCAGTAGATGAAGAAATATAGTAACGCTTTAATTGTGTTTTAGGCCCATTGTGGCACCGATGATAACTCGTGCTGGTCGACTGTGGAGCAACTTCTGGGGAGCCCTCAGTGCAGAGGGGCTACTACGCCAGGTCTGAGGACTACGTGGACATAGTTCAAGGACGCAGAGTGTAAGTTGCTTAAATGTTTCATAACAATATATTATATTATATTATATAGACCAAAGACCTCACATAAAGCAGTCCGGCAACTTTGCAGATACGCACCAAGTCAAAGCAAATCAACCCATCGGGTTACCAACACTGCATAACAATCGAGCGTGTCGATTACAATTGAGTACGTAGAGAGATGAATGTTGGAAATATCTTTTTTATTATTGTTTTCCAAAATTATATGATGTGGTTCGTTTCACTGGGCATTAGCAAAATATCAATTCTATTGAACTTATAACTCGTAATTATAGCTCACATACTCATTTGCTAAATATTTTCAACTGCTTCTGCTTTCAGTTTATTTGGTCACTGAGTTACTGTTAAATCTAACACTTTTACATCACATGACATCACAGGTCATTTAGCAGACGCTCTTATCCAGAGAGACGTACAGTGAACTAACTACAGGGACAGTCTCTCTGGAGCAGCTCAGGGTTAAGTGCCTTGCTCAGGGGCACAATAGTGGCAGCCCTGGTGTTGAACTCACAACCATCTGGTGTTGTGTTTGGAAGCCGTACCACTAGACCACCACCACCCCAACAATTCCTTCATGCATTTGAAAATAAAGGCCCAACATGAAAGGGAGGATCCTTTGAGGCTCTGTTGTTGTGCTGATACAGAACATGGACATTAAACTGTATCAAGACATCAGGTCAACATAGGAAGTGTTTGTACCAACAGCAAATATAAACAGGAGCAGATCAGCAAACAGGGACAGGGGAAATATGTGACAATATTCTTGTAAAGGCTGTCTCTGATATAGACTGTATAGTATTTACACACAATCTGTTCCTGATATGAGATCTTAGTGTTGGTATGTACATTGTCTAAGACTGTCTTGTTTTTAGGGGTGTGTGGAATGTCCCATATGTGTCCAGTGTGTACCTGGTGAAGGCCAGCCTCCTTCGACTGGAGCTCACAGACTACGAGTTGTTTAACTCGGACATCTTAGACCCTGACATGGCTTACTGCCACAACGTTCGCAACAAGGTCAGTAAGAAGAACAAGCAGGGACTCCTCATTCACTTACATTACTATTAGTACACGTATGTGAGAACTACAGCATTTAGCAAGGATAGTTTCACTTTGTTTCCACTCGTTCCTTTTTTACTCCTTCTGCCATTTTTTGTCATAATTCATCTGATCTAATAAAAGAAAAACATGGATGTTGTGAGCGATTCCTGCACTTAAAAATGACCGACGGAGAGGTTGTGAAGTGAAAACAAACAGTCTTTAATGTTCAGGTGACATACAGCTCACACAAACGTCTCTCCGAAAGCTCTGTGGCTCCTTTTCCGTCGTCTCGACTCCTACTGCAAGAGACAGAAACAGGTTACCGCCACGCTTATATTGTGTGACTGATTACCAGCTGTGTGAGATACTCCCTACTCTCCGCCTGCAGCCGGCACCACAGCCACAGATGTTTATAATGAAAATATTTGACGTGTTGTCATTCTTTCTTCCAGGGAATCTTCATGTATGTGACCAACATGCACACTTTTGGTCGCATCGTGTCAACAGAAAACTATCAGACGAGCCATCTTCATAATGATCTGTGGCAGATCTTTGAAAACCCAGTGGTGAGCCTGAGAATTTACTTACTGTTGTAGTGGTGGTGATGGGGCAGGAGGTGCGCCCCCTGGTGTTAGTTGTTGGTTATTGCAATGGCCATAAAACTCATTGTTTGTATAAAACCTTTTTAATAAAAAATAGGGCTGATGAAGCTTCATATAAAGAAGCTAGAAAGACTTTCAATAAAGTCTTAGTGTGACTCTTCAGTGTTACTACACCTCACTATAAAATAAGGACTACAATTATGTCTACCCACAATGGCCTCGCTCAAGCAGTGAATCAGGCAAATGCAGGCCTCGAAAGGTGATGGCGAAGGAGATGTCCTCCCAGCTCCATACATACCCTGTCCTGATTTAGATTACCCATCATGCTCTGTGTCCAACATTACTTCAATAAGCTGATGCATGCACGAAGAAACTTGAACAACATATTTCCCCCACAATTATGTTGACCATATTAGATGAGCTATTTTGGAATTTTATTCTAATTAACATTAGATTAAGAATGATTTGTTTGTAATAACCATGTGAGGATGTCCTACATAATGTTTTTATGTTAACTACATACATATTTAATTAAATGTTTAAATACAACATAACATGAAGCGTTGCCTTAAAAAACTTGTAATTGTGGTCGTAGTATAAGTGGAAGTGCTGCATGATTTTGGCCAAAATTATAATCCCGATTATTTTTTATCTATATTAAGATCACGATGATTTTAAGGATAAAAAACTGTTTTATTGCACTTTTAAATTAGAAATAAACAGAGCGCTGCTTTCACTCCACGTTGCGCTACATTCTTGCTAATGTACAAATCTTTGCATCAGAATAAAACTGTTCCTTATTCACAGTGCACTTCATAATATAAATAACATTGTACCAAAGCTTTTTACCCCAAATTACCCCAGATCACTGGTTTCACTTCTGCGTTGTTCTACATTTGTGCTAATTAATAAATCTTTGCATAAAAATAAGATTTACAATAAGGCTCTTCTTCGACTGAATCCAGTGCATTCTCCCTTTGCCCTCAGCCGCAACATTTCAGGAAGGTTTTCTTTGAGTGGAGCACACGTTTTAAACTTCAACATCTCAGCCGATCATGTTCACTTAATTGGGGAAGCCAAAATCGTGATCCCGATTAATTGTGGCAGTATTATAGCAGCAGCATTGTCTGTATCGTGTGTGTTTCTTTCAGGACTGGCAGGAGCGCTACATCCATGAGAACTACACTTACATCATGAAAGACAAGCTGATTGAGACTGTGAGTTGCAGCACAAGTTGACATGAGTCGTCCATATTAAAATAGTACAACTGATGTTTTTGTAATAGAAAGAATAGAACATGTGATTTTTTCAAAGGAGTTGAATATATAAAGACATTGACAGTGGATCTTTATACATGTGTAATAGTGTAGTAGTGTCACCATGCCTTCTGTCCCCCAGCCGTGTCCTGACGTGTACTGGTTCCCAATTTTCTCCGATGTTGCTTGTGACCACATTGTTGAAGAATTGGAACATTTTGGGAAGTGGTCAGGAGGAGCCAATACGGTATGTTATTCTTTCAGTGTGGGGATTCTAACAATTTGGAATAAATATTTCTCATTGTCAGAAATATTGATATAAATAGCTCCTTTGTGCCTTCTGTTAATGACAGATAATAATATAATAGTATTTGTCCAGCACCTATCTGCCATGTATGTGCTGTTCTGCTCTGTTTTCAATGCCAGACCAATATTTCCAGTTTGATTTCCTTTCTAAACTGGCATTTTCTTGTTTGACAGGATGGCAGAATCCAAGGTGGCTATGAGAATGTCCCCACAATAGATATCCACCTGAATCAAATCAACTTTGAAAAGGAATGGCACAAATTCTTACTGGAGTATATAGCACCGATAACAGAGAAAATGTATCCTGGTTACTACACCAAGGTAAGACTTGTGAACACACCTTTACGTTAAAACCATCATTGTCACACATTCTTATGCATTTTTAAATGTGTCGGAGTTTGGAGGAAATTCAAATATTCCATGTCTCATTTTAACAATTGTATTATCTTAAATTGATCCTTTGATTGAACATCATTAGGAAGAAAGGTTGCCTCTTAAAATGACGATGTTTTGATGTCATTTATCCTACTTGATTAGCAGCTTTGTTGCAGAATGGAGATTGCTGTAGTGCTTGTACTGTATTTCCCAGAGTGCACCTGTCGGTCCAATAGAGTAGCAAAGTGCAAGATTTTATTTTAGACATCCAAGGTTTCAGAAGCAAAAGTCCTGTTTATTTTGGGCATAGACAATGTAAGATGTCTGGCAGTTTCTTGAACTATCAGTACAAAAAAAGCAGTGATATCCTGAAGTCATAATCCTGATGGGTTATGAATTACCCAGCAGTCTCCAATTCTGCTATTTTGTGTAATCTAAAAAGGTACAAAAACTTTGGAAGATTCCCGCTGAACTCAGACTAGCTTCACATAACATTTGTAATATATTTTTGCACAAAACAAGTGACTGTGGATTTTGTCCCTATTTTGAAGTGTTTTAAGAACAGGAGGAATGATTGTTTGAGGATGATGTTTCACTGTTCACATGGGTATCTGGCCATTTTTATGACATACTTGAACAATTGTGGTGGTCACTGCTAATGCTAATTAGCCCACATCTCATTTAAAAATATTTATGTCCCAAATACTCTTACCATAAATTCTCAAATAAAAGGTGGTATTCAAATAACCCGATAATAATAAATAATCTGGGAGCGCAATGCTCTAGTGGTTTATAAGGTACATGAGATATTTAAGATATGCTGGAGCCTGACCATTAATGGTTTTGTAAGTCAGGAGAAGGATTTTATATTCCAGTCTGTATTTTACCGGGAGCCAGTGCAGAGCAGCTAATACAGGAGTAATATGATCCCGTTTCCTTGTTCTTGTCAATACACGTGCCGCTGCATTTTGCTTGACGTTTAGCCAATTGATTGGTTTCATCTGGCTTAATTGATAGATATAATTGGGTATCATCCGCATAGCAATGAAAGTTTAAGGAGTGGTTCCTTATAATATTGCCCAAAGGAAGCATATATAAGGTGAATAGAATCGATCCAAGTACAGAACCCTGCAGAACTCCAAGACTGACTTTCAGCCTGCATGGAGAATTCATCGTTAACGTGTACAAACTGAGATCGCTCAGATAAATAGGACTTGAACCAGCTTAGTGCGGTTCCTTTTATGCCAACACAATGTTCTAGTCTCTGTAGTAGAATGTCATGATCAACAGTGTCGGAAAGCAGCACTGAGGTCATAACAAGACAAGAACAGAGACGAGTCCTTTGTCTGATGCCATTAGAAGGTCATTGGTAACTTTCACCAGTGCCGTCTCTGTGCTATGATGAACTCTAAATCCAGATTGAAAAACCTCAAATAAACTATTATTATGTAAAAAATCACACAACTGTTTTGCGAACTGCTTTCTCAAGGATTTTAGCGAGAAAGGGTAGATTAGATATCGGCCTATAGTTGGCTGAAACCTCTGGATCAAGACTAGGCTTTTTAAGAAGTGGTTTTATTACAGCTACTTTAAAGGATTGTGGTACGTAGCCAGATAATAGAGACAGGTTGATCATATTTAATAATCAAGTTGTTAATTAAGGGTAAAACTTCTTTAAACAGTTTAGTTGGAGTCGAGTCTAAAAGACAGGTTGATGGTTTAGACGATGAGATTGTTGAAGTTAGTTGGTTATTCAATTCAGCCACAGCACTATCAGATAGACATCGAGCGTAGGATATTTTGCCTACTGGCTTGTAGTCCAGTAACAGGACTTCAAAAGTTATTAAAAAATGGTCTAATAAAAGAGGATTATGTGGACACACTGATAAACTTTCAATTTCAACACCATATCCCAGAACAAGGTCCAGAGTGTGGTTTAAACAGTGAGTTGGTTCATGTACATTTTGACTGAACCCAATTGAATCTAATATTGAGATAAATGCATTATTAAGGCTGTCACTATCAACATCCACATGAATATTAAAGTCACCTACAATAATTACTTTATCTGTTTTAAGGACTAAACTTGATAAAAATTCTGAGAATTCAGATAGAAATTCAGAATACGGACCAGGAGGGCGGTACACAGTAACAAATAAAACTGGCTTTATTGTTTTCCATGTTGGGTTTGAGAGCGTAATGTATGACCCGCCTGGTCATATTAATACTCTTTTTGAAAGCCTTGTTCGGCTTTCAAAAAGAGTTATAGTTTAGTTTAGGTTTAGAATTGATTAATAGGTTTGAGTGGAATATGGCTGCAGCTCCACCTCCTCAGCCAGTACCTCGAGGAATGTGAGTATTAATATGACCAGGCTGGAGTAGATTCATTTAGACTGACATATTCTTCATGTCTCAGCCAGGTTTCAGTGAGACAAAATAAATCAATCTTATTATCTGATATTAAATCATTTACTAGTCCAGTTTTAGATGACAAAGATCTGATGTTTAAAAGTCAACATTTAACTTTTTTATTTAGTTGCACTTTTGCAGTGGTGGTGTTTAATTCCTCTTCTGGTTACTACTGATTATATTAATTTCAGTGGTCGTGGGGCAGACAGTCACTATGGGGATTTGAGTGGGTGACTGCCCGGATGGAAGCACAGAGAAGTGTGTAAGACTGCAACTCTGCCTCCTGGTCTCAACTCCGGGTTGTCATGGATTAGGTCCACTAATAAACTTTGTAACGTTATTAGATATGAGATCCGCTCATTCCAAAGTAAGACTGCACGCCGCAATCGGGTGTCATTAGCTCCGACGTGAATGACAATCTTACTGTATTTACATTTAGCCTTAGTCAGCAGTTTTAAATGTGCTTCTATGTCGCCCGCTCTGGCCCCAGGAATGCATGTGATTATGGTTGCTGGTGTCTAAAACCTCACGTGTCTCAGAATAGAGCTACTGATAACCATTGCTAAGCTACTGTAAACGCTACTCAATACTTCCTACAGATGTTTCACATTAAAACTAGGAGAGGGAAGAATCTCACCTTTGAGCCACTGGACAGCTTCAAATTGGAATCATCTGTGCAGGAAGTATTGTTTCATTGACAGTAACTTCACAACAATCAAACAAACGGCAAAGTAGAAGCGATGGATGATGATGGAATTAGTGCAGTGGAAATGTTCATTATACTGAATTTATCAAGATAACAGGTAAACACAGAGGAAGAGCTGAGTTCACATTACGGGAGCAGTCAAAGTATTATAAAATATACTTAAAGAACAGGGGAATGAGAAGATAAAGCCTCTCTCTAATACAAGTTTCACATAAAGGCCTGCTTCTTTAGGCTGTTGGGGTACATTTTGAGATTTTATTTGAGAATTTATGGTACCAGCAAACAGCCAGACAGATGTACGGTCTGACAACTTAAATCAATGATTAAAGAAGAGAATGAACTCACAGTGTCGGTCTCTTTAGGGAAGAGGTAAGGGCAGCAGGACGCTGTGTGGGAACATGTCACCCAGTGCAACACTGAGGCTCATTCATGTGTTTGTTTGATTTCATATTAATATATTCATTGTTGGTTTGAGTCTGAACATGAGATTTATCGTCAATAAGAAAAATATAGAATATCATAAGACTTAAACGTTAAGCTTTGTGCTATATTACTTTTTTATAGAGTGAATCTAAACATTGTTATTCATATGAACATGCAGTGATTCTTGGCATTGTGGTGATGAAGTTTTCTAAATGATCAGGTGAAATGCAAAATCAGCCACTGTTAACGATGTCAATCACACGATTGATTATCTTTGACATTTCATAGATTGAATAATGTATAAGATGATGATGAGTGGAAGCATCAGCTGCGCTGGTTCCTGCTGCTGCTGCCTAACATGTCTTCTCTCATCAGTGTGCCACTCCCTTGAACTTTGTGGTGAGGTACAAACCTGACGAGCAGCCCCTGCTCGTCCCTCACCATGACGCCTCCACATTCACTATTAACATAGCTCTCAACAGCAAAGACGTTGACTACCAGGTAAATGGGGAGGGGCTGGCAGCTAGTACAAGCTCCAGGACATGATGACGCAGGGGATCTGCACGTCTTTTTCTGCCGCCTCTCCGCTCCATCTCTGAAAGTGAATGCTGGAGCGGGAACCAAGCTGATGCTTTTCTTTCCTGAGCAGGAGCTGCGAGGGGCGTACGTGTACAACTCAGTCGGTGGCCAGATGAGCGGTTTACATGCAAATGCTTGCATGACTCCTTTCTGTGTGTGTGTGTGTTTGCAGGCTCTGTTTGACTTGGCCTTTGTAGTTAGATATAAGCCAGATGAGCAGCCGTCATTGAGACCTCACCATGACGCCTCCACATTCACTATAAACATTGCACTCAATCAAGGGGGCCTTGATTATCAGGTGAGTGTGTTTAGAGCTGCGTACACATGTGACATTTAGGAAACCGGTAGCTTACGGTTACTACATACTAAAACAACAGTTAGGAATGTTATTACCCATGCAGCTGTATTAGACAACACCTGGCTAACTCAGCACCTTAAAGCATCATTCAAATGACAGTTTGTACAAACAGGCCGGGTAGGAAAGGGATGAGACAATAATGAATCATGAATGTGTCCCAGTCAGAGATTGCTGGTAATATATTATAAAAAAAGATAGTTTTGCAAACCATAATAAGAATAATTGTTTTAATGAGCTAACAATTCTAGTAGACATTATGCCCGGTCCAGCCTGAGGCTTGTTACAGTGAACACAGTGTAGCACAAAGGTTTGACAAAGCATGGTGCTGAAATCAGAATGATGTCATTGAAAATGGAACGCCATCATATTTCTGGCATGTACATCTATACGTCCCTGGTGTTTCAAACTTGTGTCATTTCTGTATTTGTGAGTCTGTCTTCTCTGCATGAAGCTGAAGCTGGAAGCCTTGTTTTTATTGTTTTTGCATCCATGTTGTTTCCCTACATATTCAACACGCTCGACTAAACAATCAGCCATTAGGCCGCGTTATTATTGGTTTATGCCACGTGGATTAAAACTGAGAAGAAATACAGTTTAAATCATTTGTGAAGATGCTGTGATGATATATAATGTAGTGGACGTCCGACAAGGCTTTGTGAGGATTGAACCTTACATTATTGAACCTTACATTATTTAATATTGACATTTTTGAAGTACAACATGATGTATAACTCCAGTGGTTTTGCTTGTTATAGGCCAATAACTAGAATCACATATACCCTTAATAAAAAAGAAGTTGATATTTTCTCTCATGGCAGGCAGATTAAATTCACAGCAGACATTTTTTGACTTGTGGCAGGAAGTGTTACCAATAACATTAACCATGGCTCTGTTCTATTTAAGTGAGCAAGCATATTCCACTAACTACACCTGTGTGCTGTGATATGACAAGAAGTCTGCTGTGAACAGGGACTATTGTTTTAAATACCATAGCGATAATACTTAATGCTTTACACAAGTGATTCCCAACCAGGGGTAATTTTCCACCAGGTACACAAGGAAAGATTGTGGAGTAGCTCAAGTCATCTGGTAGCTAAAAGTAACAGGTACATGGTTGGAATCAACATCCCAACCTACTGAAAAACAGAAGAAAAAAAACGCATCTCACAGTCTTCATCTGACACTCCATGAAAGTACCTGGAGCTTGCATGTGTATCACCCTCTGAGCAGTGCCCACATTTAGTTCCAGGAACTCGTCCCCAGATCCCGTAACAATTGACATTACATTTTGTTAAGTTCCTGCAGTTTCGTAAAAGTTCATTTGCTTGTGAAACTCGGCGAACCAGTAGGTTACATTTTAATGAGGGAGATGATTTAAACTTGGCTAAAACAAGCAAAAGCGCCCCGCTGTCCTTCAGGTGATGATAATGTGTGTTGTGTTGTGACTGCAGGGTGGTGGTTGCAGGTTCATCCGCTATGACTGCTCCGTCGAGGCTCCTCGTAAAGGCTGGACCCTGTTGCACCCAGGCCGCCTCACCCACTACCATGAAGGCCTGCCGACCACCGCCGGGGTCCGCTACATCGCAGTGTCCTTTGTGGATCCCTGAACTCCCAAAGATGCGCACACATCACCGGCCAGTCCAAAGCAAACCGGACACACACTGCTGGCCACATCCTTCAGCAGCACAGCCGCTCTTTATTTTCTCATTTGGAGTGCTGACCTTTGTTCTTCTCATTAGTCCATTTGCTTGTTTTAATTTCCAAAATTATGTTTCTTCTGTCTTACTTCAAGAATTGTATACAATGTATGACTCTGGTCAGCCTATTAGCAGTAGAATATCTGTGCTCCATGATGAAATGTAAAACCACGGGTGCATAATGCCAAGACCATATCATGAACATGTTGTCAGCACATTAGAGGAGAACCGGCTCAAACGTAACTCAGGCCTTCACAGGTGACAATAATACACTTGGGCCATTGAAAGTGCTTGAATTTAGTATTTTGTGCAAGAATAGAAATTAAAGTTGATACGTGTCTCAAACTATGTCCTAGAATTTGAGGGAATAGATTCCTGAAAAGTCTTGGAATTAGATTTTTAAGGAGGTGTAGGAACTCTGCCCCGGGGCCTCCAGGGGTTAACTGTGTGCTTGTTGGGAATGTGCAACACCTCATCACAACACCAACTGAAATGATCAGCCAGGGATTATTACTCCAACTGTAGTTTGAAGACCTTCATTGTTTCTGTTGATATTGTGTTCACATGTTACACTATTTCCTATAATATTATAAAGCATTTAATGTCTCCAGAGAGAGAGATGTGTGTCTATTAATAATGATAAATGTCCTCGAGTGATGTCAGTTGAGTCAGCGTAGGTTGGGGTTGAAGTGTGAAAAGTAAAAGAATGGAGTTAGAAAGAACAACGTTGGCATTTACCTTTTGTTTCTGAAGAGCAAGCGTTCAGTCTTCCTGTTGTAAATGTGTTGCAACACAAGTTGTTCACATGGATCTGTGTCTTCTAGGCAACATTTACAAACTTCACTTCTGGCCTACATTGTAACAGACAGCCTGGGTTACAAACGATGTGTGCAGTCCACCAGGAAATGGCAGGATCAAAAGAGGTTATGATATTGCATTATGGGAAGTGAAGTGTCTGCTGCTTGAGTTTGGATGAAGGTTGTATTAGCAAAGCTCCAGTCTTACTGTGTACTAACTGGTTAGTGCTAATTCAATTGAAAAGTTTCCAAGAATATGCAGCGTTAAAGCACAATGTTACCTAATGTGAAGGTCCCGTCTTGAGGAGACACTTGGACTGGGCTTCATTGTCTATTTCAGGTGTGTGCTTGTGTTGCATTTATGCATATTGCTTAATCAATGTACTAAATTGAATTAGTAAAAATCAGCAGTATTCCAGCAGAGAATTGTTTTACATTTAAGATTTTCTTTGGCAATAGCTTTGGGAGTTTGTTGTCATCATCGTTATCTATAGAGCCACTCTGGTGCAGCGGCTCCTGCTTGGTCTGCAGTGTGGCGTGGATCAGTGAGCTGCACTTCTCTCAGGAAATCACCAGAGTTTCACTTCAATTTCTTGCAAATGTTTGTGGAAAATGTTCAATTGTACTTCACTAAATTACACTGACTGCCTTGTAATGTATCCAAAGCAATTCTTTTCTGATTATTTCTTGAACTGAGACATGTCCAAAGCTTGTTAAGCCTCTTATTTATTTTGTGTATATTTTATTTGACAAAAGCCACACTCCCTAAATTGTTTTGCAATATAACTGCTTTTTGTGAGGTTTCATATTGGAATCAGCTCACCTCTTCTTGTGCACGCACTGATGTTGGTCAGCTGAGTTACTTCAGTTGTAACACACTCACACAGTTGTCATTACGAACCCTCACTGTGCTTTGACTACAACTTGAATAAAGCTGTGAAGTGAAGAGTGTGTAAACTGATTAAACTCTGGTCCCAGGACTTTATCTGAAACAGCCTTCAGGTATGGAAGCTGAAAAGGCCACAACTGACAGTTATTTCATTTTTAACTGATGAACAAATAAAGCAGGGATTCTTTTTGAGTTTGATTGATTACAGGTTCTGAAGGCAACCATTACATCATAGTCAACTAACATAGCATTAGCCTATTTCCCAATAATAGAGTGCATTTAGTCAGATTGGAGTTGCCAAGCTAATCATTTTAAAAATGGCTATCAGAAGGAATTAATTATATACATTTATTACAATTATTAATTATACTAACTAGTAAGACTTATTTTACATTAAGCTACCTCTAGGGGCACCAACTCCGTAACAAAGTAAAATTAGATTTTAGGAAATCTGATTAATAATTCAATTAATAACTAAACTAAGTGACCGAATCAATAGTTTGTGAAGGTTGAAGGGTTTTGGACACCGAGGTGGGAAAGGTGATATCAGGTTGCAGGAAGGGTCTTGACACAAAGGATCATGGGAAATTGAGTCAATAGCTCAATCTGTGAGGATACCAAGTGTTTCTGTATTCAGTTGTTTTCTCTATTTTAAGCATTTTTATTGACTTTGGTAAATTAGTAAGGGTATTTTCATAGTTTCATTTCAGTTGCAAGCATTTTCTTAAATTTGAAGTGTTGAGCTTTTCGGGCTACGATAGGATTCAGACCACATATATTCTGGTTTAAGTCAAATATTTTATATTATTTTAGTGCTATAAATACAGTGATATTCAAATTGTTAAATAACTGATTTTTCTTGTGGACGGCAGTAACGAGTAGTGAATCACAATGCGGGGGGGGGGGGGGGTGTCAGACCCCAAAGCCGAGGGAGCTCTGATGAAAAGTGCTAAGTGATGCTAACAGCCTCCGCACTCGCCTCCTGCAGCAGTGACTCACTGCCGTCTCTAGAGGGGCCGGTGGGATCACAACTTCAGTAGATATCAAGTTACCTCTTCACAATCTGTTAATACGGTTCATTCATTTTAATTCTGGAATATCCAACAACCTTAACATTCAGATATTAAAAACAAGAGACAAAGACACTTTCAAACAATTACTTAATAAGCAATATAAGAAAGGTTGACATGTAAAAGTGTGGGCAAGACTGAGAAAAGAAAAAATGAGTGAATATACAATATGTGGCTAAAGGTAAACATGAACGCTACAGAACAGCTTCAGACATTTCAAATACACATTGGTTAACAACCGCTACTTCAGACCAACAATTCTAAAAATTTCTGATCACACGCGGAAGCGGTCGGAGAAGTTTGGTGACTGAGGGATTGTGAGAGGCGCGTCACTCTTCTTCACGTCTACAGGTTTGTAGTGTCGGATGGGCTGAGCAGTGTGAACCTGCAGGTGAAGAAAAGTCATGTCAGACAGCAGAACCCAATACTAGTTATTTCCATAGGTTATTAATGCTTCACCTAAAAAATAAAAAAAGGGATAACACATGAGATGCCTTTGTGTTCCAGCACATTGGACATCAATACTTAAAAAAATAAAAATACAGCTAAATGATGACATCAATTGAGTGTTCTCACTCTGTAACGCATGTCATGAATCAAACAAATGTTTTGCAGTGACCTGCTCTTGCCGCAGCCTGGCGGTCTCTTCCATCTCCCTCTGCTCCCCCTCTCGTCTCTGCTGCGCCTCCATGAGCATCCTTAAAGTATCCTTCTCATTGTTCAGACGCTCGTACTCCTGGCGCTCCTGGGCCCGCCTCTCTGTTGACAGCTCAAAGGCCTCCACAGCTGTGGAATAATAACTTATTAGTGCCATGACAGATGGTGGTGAAGGCAGCAAGAACATGGCAGGTGCACTCTTCAGGTTTTAATGGTGTCAGACAGCGTTTCATGCCTTGTGCTTTTGGCCATGTTTGAGCACCAGTATGTCAGAGATCCAGGCAAAAGCAGGTTAGGGTCAGTTTAGTCTCACATATGCAGACCCTCCACAGCGCAGTGGCTCCACATATCATTCTCAAACACTAGCTTGTTTGCATTTCTGTGTACCAATAATCATATCAGTAATGTTACGCTACACCTGAAATGCAGCGACTATCCCCATGCAAAATAGATAGGTGGCAAATGGCAGGCTTACACCCATTCTTTGAGTGGTGGAGCAGCCCTGCATGTTAAGACTTACCCACTGTAGCCCGCGCCTCCTTTTTGGGCTGGAAAGGCTCTTTATGAGTGACTGTGTTGGGCCTGGCTTTGAATGTTGCTGCTTCCTGTCGTATTTGCTCTTCTTTCGCCTGCAAATGAAGGCACAGGGGTCATGTTTCAATGTCAAGTTAAAATTGGGTCATTATTGAGAAAATGTGTGGCAGATTAAAATTGTACCATCTGTTCCGAGCGAATGCTCCTCACAGCTCCCCGCTCATCTAAGAGCAGTCTGAAGGGCTCAGGCTTGGTGGGCTCCAGCTTCTTCTTCTCAGGGAGGAACACAGAGTCAAAGTTCGGCAGTAGCTGGGCCTTGAACTGTGGAACCTAGAAAAGTGCAAGGAAATAGCAGAAAGGGGTTCAACAGTTGAGTCTTTATTCTGGCATTTTAAAGGAGACAGGTTCTGGTAGTGGAACTCCACCTCTCCATTCCGCTTCTCTTCCAGCCTTTTCTCCTTCAGTGCCCTCCTCTCTCGATCCCGCTCTTCAAAGGAGAAAGGAAGGACTTCCACATGGTGGTTCTCCTGTAGCTGGGGCTGGAAAGGGAGGCCAAAATGAGGCACTGGGGGGGCCTTGATTGGTGAGGGTTGTTTTACCTGAGCAAAAAGAGACAGCTTTGGTTACTTTAAGTTGAAGAGAAGTCAATAGATCACAGCTTTGTATTAAAAACAACATGTGCCCTTACTTCCTCAATCTTGGCCTCCATACGAACCCTCTTCTTAAGGGCAAAAGCTGGAGACTCTGGCACCGTTGGATGCAGAACTTTCTTCTCTGGCACTCCCTGTTGAGGAGGAAATCTTCTTGTTACTACATCCATATGGAAATAACCTCAAAGCTTCAGGAGATTCTAACTCACCACGACTCCTTCCATGATCCTTGTGGGCAGAGGCTGGGCTTTAAAGCTGTGCGGCTTCTCTTCCACTTCTTGAGGCTTCTTGTTGGCCTGTCTCTCATGGAGCCTTTTCTCAATCTGCAGCACGAAGCCTTCAGGTACAGTGGGTTCTTTCACTGCCGGCCTCTTTAGGCACTCTGCACTCTCCAAAATCTTCCGGTTGAGTTCCAAGGCGTTGAACTTAAACCTGCGAGTAAAACACATTTAATGGCCTCTGGACATACAGCATGTGATGCTCTGACAGGCTAGAGGGGAATATCCTGGAAAGCCCTCTAGGTTTCTAATCCATTACACTTGCCTACTCAAAGACTAGTATAAAAAAGGAATCTTTCCAGCCTTATTTCCGTTACATTATCAATACCAGTCACATGTAGAACAGCTGCATATATTTAACGAGACGTGCTGGCTCTCCACCAGCTCACCTTGAAGGTCAGAGTTGAGTGTTAAAAATGACCTGAAGCATCAGAAAGTATTTCCAGCAGTTATTATATTTCCTGGTGCAGCTTGCCATTTTCACATCTGTGCACATCTGGCTGATGGCTGCAGTAAGCGGCTCGACTGTCAGTTTGGGAAAGTTACAGAAGCCGGTTGACAGATGAGGAAGGTTCTTACTTGTGAAGTTTGTCCAGCTCTTCATCCTCCAGGTCGGCGCTGCTCTTAGCAGTGGTTGGTCGGCTCCTCTGGCGGGTCATCAGGTGTGGTGTGTGAGGCTGGGTGAGTCTCAGCTTAACCCCCTTCCCTGCCGATGGCCCTGAGAAAACCCCCCCAAAAAACACAGCTGAACCGATGGGATTTAAGTTGCACTTAAACCCCCACGGCGCAGAACAAACATTTTAACCCATTTTAAAAACAGATGTGGCTCTAAACATCCTGCACACCTTTCTCTCGACTTTTGAGACTTCGCAGATGGTAGCGGTCAGGGGTTCGTTTCTCGAACTGCTGGATCTGCTGAGCTAGTGGCATGTAGGAAGCCAGATCCTCCAACTCTCTCTTGTTGCTCGTTGACAGGTTGAAGGGTTTGGGCACAGTGGCACCTTTCATAGCCTTTGCCTATAAAAAATAAGGCAGACGATAACACAAATTACTTGTTGTGTGCACAGAGGACCCACTGACATGTAACATGTTCAGGTGAATCATTAGTGGCCACTCAGACAAGTGTAAAAAGGTTTTTGCAAACAGTATATGAAGTACTTACTGGAGAGGAGGGTTTGCGAAGCTGTTGGATAAAGTCCACATCCTTCTGGGCTGCACTGGATGAAGTGGAGGCCTTAGCACGAGTGTTTGTGTTGAAGTGGAACTCTTTGGGCACAGTTGCCAACAGGACCACCTTCTTTGGTGGTGGATCTGAAATGAAAGTGACCCAGACTTCCTTTCACAACTTTCAGATCTTAAAATTAAATTTTTAAAAAAAGGCTAACAAAGAGTTAGCCAGCACATTAGCATTGGCTGAGGATTGCATTCTGTCAGTAATCTCCACTCACTGCCAGCCAGAGCAGCTTTGTAGCTGGCCTCGTTCTTCCTGCGATGCAGAGCCACTTCCTTCTGGAGGTTCCTGATGCGCACCAACTCCTGTTCTTCAGAGCTACTTGGCCTGTTTTGAACATGTCCATCATCAGCAAAAATACAGCTTTAACCTGCTTTCCATCTCAGCCTCATTTAAATTAAATATCCTATTCAAAGCTTTAAAAACAGCTATAAACACTTTGGCTGTGCCTGGTAGACTCACTCTGTGGCTGAAGCTGCCAGAGTGCTAGGCGCAATCGTGGTATTCAGACGCCCCTTGCGGCGGAGGACACTGCAGGATTTGCAAAGAACAAAGAACTATAGTTGAAAACTTGACACAAAAACAGTTATACAGGTGGAGGCTTTGAATGTGTAAAAAGAAACCAGTCTGCGTTGATCCTGGACCAACAGTCTATTTAGTGGCTTGTAGGTGTGTCAGATTCCTGCTGTAAAGGCCATCGTGAGGAAACGACAGGACAGTTATGATACTTACTTCCTGAGTTTCTTTGGTGGTGAAGCCGGAACACTGGTCATCTCTTTACGCTTTGAAACCCTAAAATTAATAAATGAGAAATGAATACACCCACATTTAATCTCCAGGAAAGTCCCTACAACACTTCCATTGGGCATTCCCTCATGATTCAACTAATCGTTCAGACTGCACTCCTTTGGTTTCTATGAAATGTTGTCATCTAGCTCCAAACAAAGACAACTCTGATCCACAGATATTATACCAGGCTGAATAACATTCATTGTAGACCGTAAACACAACGCTATGTGTAAACTGTTGTAATCTCTATTCCAAAAGCAGTACCAAACAAACAATATAACAATATAACAATGACCCAAGATGGTTTGATCCAGAGTTAATGTGCAACAATCAGATACGATGTGTAGAGTTAAGAACCAGTGTCATGTATTAATTTGATACATTATGTTGCACCCTTGTGTCTCAGACAGTTCCACACTGTAGCACTACAGTAACCCTCACAGGGACTTTACCTGCGTGGCTGGGCAGCGGTCCTCTTTGGTCGTGCACCAGTGCGAGCATGAGATTCAGCATCCCAGGATGCGACCACGTTTGGAAGTTGAGATGTGGGCATACTGGGACCTGGAATATTGAAGAGTCCATGTTGGTTGATGTCATGAGGACTGTGCACTGAATTATTATTATTATTTTTTAAATGGAGTCTACCGGCTAATCACACAGTTCAGCTTTAAATAGTCATTGTATATACAGAATCGTTCCAATCCCAACATTTAACACAAGAAAGCTCACTGGGATACAGCAGACACCTACACGTCAGTGTGAAAGCTACCATAGTGTATTTCACGGACATGTTTGGAGGATTCATTTGCAAAAAACTGATCAGTTTTTTTTTTTTTTGGTGCAATCCAGGGTTAGGGGCAAACGGCTGTTTTAAGAAAGGCTTTCATTTGTTTTTGCAGCATTGATTTAATGACTGCTGTGACTGAGTCCACATTTGAAGCCTTTGTAACTGTGGTGAAGTCAAATTGACTATTCAAGTCCTGAAACCATCTTTCAGGACTTCTTTAAGTAGCTTAACAAATCAAACAAAAAAGATTACGTGTGCATCTTCAATAATTAGTTATAATGCAATGAAACCAACCAGAGTTGTCTGTTTTGACTTGAGGACTTGGATGGCTGTAGGCAGGTCCAGTTCATGGCTCCTAAAGGCTTTGTCAGTCCTCAAAGGAGTTACAAGGCGGCAGTTTGCTCCACTGCTCTGTTCTGCACATAAGAAACAGTCAAAGATCAAGAGGTGGACTCATTTCACAGATTCTTGATGGTTAATTTAACAGTTACTCTACTCTGTACTGTAGTATGGGCAGTTATCATCAGTTTCAATTTCCGTAGCAGCCAGGCCCGTTTTATTTACAACTCAAAAATATCTCTTATGGCAAACCATGCCTGCTTCAAGTCAACATCTCTTTCAGACAGACATGTTCTTCACTTGCTGCATTAGGTCATTGACTTGATTGATTAACACGATGACATTTGAACAAGCTTGGTTTGCTTTGATGTCGGTTATTGTTCTTCCCACCCGCACAACTAACTTAAGCCCAGTGACACAGCAGCAGTGATCGCCTAGGTGACAGCCATAGTGATGAAGACTATTCTTCAAAACCGGTCTAAGCATGTTGCTGTTACACTAACATTGTATAATAAAAATAAAAAAACACTTCCACGTTTAATTGTTAAGATGTAGGAGGCAAAAGTAGTGACAAGAAAGTTCACAACAATTCAAAGTTACCTAAATACCAGTAAGATAAAGATATTGAAGGGAAACTTACCAAACCACGAGTCTTCGCTTTCAGCATTCTCTCCTGCTAACGTTACGAGGTCGACTACATGGGAAGGGGCATCAAATTCGTAGCGATCACCGGAGTCACTTTCGGCCATAATCTAAAGAGGAAAACCGTAAACACAACAAATCTTAGGATGAAAATGCCTCTGTGATGAAGAGGTCTGTTCCGTCTATGGTAACGCGAGGTTACCGTTGCATCTGATAGCTGTATTGTTGATGCAACAGGCAGGAATATAACACTCACATAATACGTCACATTTGTCAATAAAACAGGTGAATTGCTGTGGTGAGTTAAAGTTGACGTTAAACTACCGGGTAGCGTTTTGAGAGTCATATTTTCTATGAGATGTGACCGAGGGAAAACTGGCGAGCTAACGTTAAACATAACTTCCATATGGATACGTATTCATCCACATGACTGTAGCAATACTTGATATATAGCAAGTATTGCTACAGTCATGTGGCTGAATACGTTGGTAAACGTGAACATAGGTAAACAACTAGTTATGTAACGTTACTAAATAAGAAAAAAGTGTCGAAAAACTTACCGAACCGTCTTTTCCCAGAGCAACACAAACGAATCTACGGTGCAAACTGTTAGCGCTTAAATCGCGTTCGTTTTGAACCAGCCAATGGCTATCATCGTGATCACCAGCTCGCCGCTTATTGGCTCAATCAAGTCAACTTCCCTTGATCTGACCACGTGATCACCGTTTATTGTAATATAAAATGTGGAAAGTTGTGCGAGCAAAGACCATAGACTGTACGTAAACACTTGTTATGGCATGGATTGACATAACGAATGCATGGTTAATAAATCAACCGGGTTAGAAGCCTGTGCGCATGGATTAATAGACAAAAACAAAACAGCGCTAAAAAGTTCTCCGTTCATGGGAACGATACTACTTCCGACATGGGCGCCTGGCTTTCAGAATAAAAGTAGCTAAAACTCAGAGATTGAAAAGTGGACAGTAGTATGCCGTTATGGTTCAGCGGTTTATACCGATCCCTGCTACGGTAGCCTTTGCCGCTCGTGTTCCACCGGCATATACAGGACTGTCTCAGAAAATTAGAATATTGTGATAAAGTTCTTTATTTTCTGTAATGCAATTAAAAAAACAAAAATGTCATGCATTCTGGATTGAAATCAACTGAAATATTGCAAGCCTTTTATTATTTTAATATTGCTGATTATGGCTTACAGCTTAAGAAAACTCAAAAATCCTATCTCAAAAAATTAGAATAGTTCCTCAGACCAAGTAAAAAAAAAGATTTATAACAGCAAAACAAAATCAAACATTTGAAAATGTCCATTAATGCACTCAGTACTTGGTTGGGAATCCTTTTGCACGGATTACTGCATCAATGCGGCGTGGCATGGAGGCAATCAGCCTGTGGCATTGCTGAGGTGTTATGGATGCCCAGGATGCTTCAATAGCGGCCTTTAGCTCATTAGCATTGTTGGGTCTGGTGTCTTTCAGCTTCTTCTTCACAATACCCCACATATTCTCTATGGGGTTCAGGTCAGGGGCATTGGCAGGCCAATCGAGGACAGTAATGCCATGGTCAGTACACCAGTTACTGGTGGTTTTGGCACTGTGGGCAGGTGCCAGATCATGCTGGAAAATGAATTCCTCATCTCCATAGAGCTTTTCAGCAGACGGAAGCATGTAGTGCTCTAAAATCTCTTGGTACACAGCTGCATTTACTCTGGGCTTGATGAAACACAGTGGACCAACACCAGCAGCTGACATGGCTCCCCAAACCATCGCTGACTGTGGGAACTTCACACTGGATTTCAAGCAACTTGGATTTTGCTCCTCTCCAGCCTTTCTCCAGACTCTGGCGCCTTGACTTCCAAATGAAATACAAAACTTGCTTTCGTCTGAAAAGAGGACTTTGGACCACTCTGCAACTGTCCAGTGCTTCTTTTCCATAGCCCAAGTCAGACGCTTCTTCCGTTGTCTTGAGTTCAGAAGTGGCTTGACCATGGGAATACGGCTATTGTAGCCCATTTCCCGGACACGTCTGTGAACAGTGGCTTTTGATACCTGGACTCCAGCTTCAGTCCACTGTCTTTGAAGCTCCCCCAAATTCTGGAAGCGACTCTTCTTCACAATGCTGTTAAGGCTGCGGTCATCTCTCTTGGTTGTGCAGCGTTTCCTGCCACATTTCCCCCTTCCAACAGACGTTTTGTGGATGTGCTTTGAAACTGCACTCTGTGAACAGCTTGCTCTTTGAGAAATTCCTTTTTGTGTCTTACCCTCCTGATGGAGGGTGTCAATGATGGTCCTCTGGACAGCAGTCAGATCAGCAGTCTTCCCCATACTTGTGATTTAGTTTACTGAACCAAGCTGAGTGTTTTTCAAGGCTCAGGAAACCCTTGCAGGTGTTTCGAGTTAATTAGACGATTCAAGTGATTCGTTGAACACCCTACTAGTATACTTTTTCATGATATTCTAATATTTAGAGATAGGATATTTGAGTTTTCTTAAGCTGTATGCCATAATCAGCAATATTAAAATAATAAAAGGCTTGCAATATTTCAGTTGATTTGTAATGAATCCAGAATGTATGACATTTTTGTTTTTTTAATTGCATTACAGAAAATAAAGAACTTTATCACAATATTCTAATTTTCTGAGACAGTCCTGTAGACTACCGTTTCCTACCGCTTGAAAGTGTTATGTCACTGCCAGACTATCACACCAGTAACGTCCACTGATGCATATTTCTCATAAATTAATATGTGTATTTGATCTATTGACAATGTTGAGGAGTTATGTTTGTAAGTTGATCAGAAGTTGTCCATGAGTACACAAGTTGTTTATTGAGAACTGTGTTTTTGAGAGTTGATTTGTGAACACAGACTACACTTATGGTGAAAAACAGAAGATCTGTGTTCTACACAAAGGAACCAGACCAGCTACCAGTCAACCACAGTGGCATGACTGATACTAAGCTTAAGAACATATAGATGGAAATGTTTTACTAAAATTTGAAATCGCTTCGAACAAAACAACACAGATCCAGTTCATTTGTAGTGGGGTGAAGAAAAACAGACAAAACTTCTCCAAATCACACAAACTATAACTATATGGGGTTCTTCCCCATACTGGTATTTGTTCCTCCATACAAGTGTAATAAATCCTTCAACTTTGACCCGTCAGCTCCTTCTCTGTGGCGAGAACAAGAGCTTCACCTAGTTCTTCTCCAACAGTAATGAAGAGGATCTGGACCAGCAAACGCCATTACTATGAGCTGAAACAAAGTTTTAACCACATGTTTTTTTTGGATTCATTCACCACACACTTTTACAGCCCTCTTGTTTCCAAATGTGCTCTTACAGAAGTATCACTTTGCCACAGACGAACCTGCCAGATGTGTAAACACACTGTGCAGCACTGAGGGGGGCTGCTGCTATATTGGTTGGCTAAATGACCATTCACTCATTCTTTCACCTTGTCCTATTGGCTGAAAGTATGTGTGTGGGCGGACGTAATTTTCGTGGCACTAGCAGGGAAGGGACTGTCAGGTCCGACAGGAAAACAAAATAAAGACGAGGATCTCCAATAAAACGGTACAATTACGTTTAAGGGACTAACGTTACTCAGAATATGTTAGAATATGTTTAGTTGCTTTGTATGTCATTGTAGGTGCTAGAATCAATAGTGCGATCTCAACATATGATGTGTCCAGCTTGACAAGAGGCCAGCTGTCCCGAAAAACTAAACAAAGTTAGCAAGCTAATGGTTAGCTTCATTAGATGCGATGGAAAATGCTGCTAGCTAGAAGTTAGCCGACACACTGACGTCACTGATTCAGTGACAAACAGGCCAAATAAGAATATTAATGGATATTAAGTTAACATTAGGACTACAAGTTATCTGCACTGTGAATACATTCACCGGAGGTTAAGTAGGCAGATACAACATTAGAGGTAAGTAGCAGTGAGGTTATAATGCTACATAAACTAAACACACACACATATATATATATATATATATATATATATATATATATATATATATATATATATATATATATATATATATATATATATATATATATACACCCCCATCCTTGTATTACTGCCCACAGAACAGTGTAAAAATAAATGTTCATTTAAGTTAAGCAGTTTTGTGCCTCATTTGTTATTATTATTAAATTGTTGTATTTTATCAGGTGCAAAAAACACAACAACACCAATATGTCAATATTATATATCGGCCGCCTGCTCTCTAAATATCGGCATCAGCCATTGAAAAACTGATCGTCGATCACTAGTGCCAAGATAGTTAGGCTTTTTGTTGAGAGGCATTACTCTGGGGAAGGTATTTGGACGAGTCTATTAGGTGTTTGTTGTTTTATGCCAGAATCCCCAAAAAAAAAAATCAATGTTGGCCAGTCAACCACTTTGGTCTCGAGTGAAATATTTTGACAATACTGTTAACTTTAGGATCCTCACACAAGTAGGTTACATTGATCACTTGTTTTAAAGTGCAACAACAAGTTGTCACAGAAGGTAATTTGACATACTTCTATGGAAGCCAGTAACAAACTCTTCACACATCATATACATTAGGGAAATAGTCAAGGTACCATAGTGAGGATTTGCCTATCTTCATCTATCTATCTAGCTTGACTTTGAGATTGAGGCTGTGTTTGGATCGACAACAGTAATGTGTGAAAAAGTTTAGCCCCCCTTCACTCATTTCAATGAGGCCCTTGCATTGGCACAGCAGGGCCTCACAAAGGTCTCCAGCGAAAAAATGGCTCAATTTAGGCTGCAACACAATTACCATCAATCAATGTAACTCACAACATCATTTATGTCACATGGATGTTATATTTGTACTATGTTGTTTATCCTGTACACACGTCATCTATTACAGTCTATGCGTCCCTCCTCAGTTGCTCTCTCTGAGGTTTCTTCCATTTTTCCCCCTTTAATTATGGGGTTTCTTTTAGGGAGTTTTTCCTTGTGCGGTGCGAGGGTCTAAGGACAGAGGGTGTTGTAACCTGTACAGTCTGTAAAGCACACTGAGACAAATGTGGAATTTGTGATATTGGGCTATATAAATTAATTAGATTAGATTTGATACAGTTCCTCTTGCAATCGCCAACCAGTGCCAAAATATTTTCATCTCCTTAATCTCCTATTGAGCCTTTTCAGATTTCATCGGTCAATATTTTTGTGATTCCCATGACAAAACTGTCTATTATAAGATTATACATTTGGACTCTCAAAACAAATCTTAATATCAACTAGTGCAATATCCAAATTGCAGGAGGCACAATATTTGTTAAAGGCAACATATGTGTCAAAATACCATTCTGAATGAAGTACTGTGGTGCTGCAGAAAGGTGCCAGCCTACAAATTGTATTCTACAGACCTAAGAAAAACATATTTGTAAATGTATGACCTGCCTGAAGTTGCCTGTAAACATTCCTGATCTTGAATGCTGGTAAATGTCTTTATTCTGTCATTTCTTCAGATGGCTGCTATCAGAAAGAAACTAGTGATAGTTGGTGATGGAGCCTGTGGAAAGACCTGTCTACTCATAGTGTTCAGCAAAGATCAGTTCCCTGAGGTGTATGTGCCCACAGTGTTTGAAAACTATGTGGCAGATATTGAGGTGGATGGTAAACAGGTAAGTGTATTTTCCATTATAGAGAAGTATGTCTTTATTTTAATATGAACATTTAAAGAGTTATTGGTCACTGTGAAGACACTTATTTTGTCATTCTAAATTGGTCAAAGCAATGTAGTCAATTTCTTCTTTGCCCATGACATTCAATTGAAATAAAGATATACTGAAGTATGTAGTGATGTCCTTGGTAGTAATGTAGTCCTATTGTAGGTGGAGCTGGCTCTTTGGGACACAGCGGGTCAGGAGGACTACGACCGACTGAGACCACTCTCCTATCCAGACACTGATGTCATCCTCATGTGCTTCTCCATCGACAGCCCTGACAGCTTGGGTGAGCTTTCCTCTTTGTCATTGTTGTTTTTCATAAACATTCTGTGTGCAACTGCTCCATGTTCAACATGTACACCTTGTGCCCGATGCAGAGAACATCCCGGAGAAGTGGACTCCTGAGGTCAAGCATTTCTGTCCCAACGTACCCATTATTCTCGTGGGAAACAAGAAAGACCTGCGTAATGATGAGCACACGCGTCGAGAGTTAGCTAAGATGAAACAGGTCAGTGAGGCCTTTACTTTATGGAGCTCATTCAGATGACTGTGGAGTTCTGTACACGTGTAATGTAATACTAGTTCTACCAAAGGAGAAGGAACTATGTGTTCAGTAACGTTAGTGTGAGTGCTAATGAGGCAATGTTGGATTTATTGCTCAGATCAGATTTATTTTTATTTGGATGTTCTCATATTTTTTTTTATATGTGGTCAATATCAGACTCCTTTTGTAAACTGGTTACAGTGCTGAACTGAGCCACATGTGAAAAGTAACAAAGACGTCACATGCAGCACGCTGAAGTAAACATGTCGGCCACTGAAGTCAGCGTTTACACTTTAATTTGTAAGTGGATGAGCAGTGGAAGCCAACGAGGAGAAGAAGAGCCACACATTGTATTAAGGCTTTTTGCTGCTCCTTCTGCACAGACGTGTGCAGATGTGTAATCTTCACAATTATATGTATGTATGAAGTGCCAGGTTGGTCGTAGTGTCCTCCAATTTAAATGCTCCAATTTAGCGATATAAACTATTTTTTAGCAAATGTCCATATTCATAAGCATGCTTATGATAACATATTTTTAATGACTGTAAGTTTATTTATTTCTATACTAGCCCACCACATATCTACCCGTCCAAGAGCACATTCGCCATTGTAGCGCTGGATAGACCGGGTGGGTAATGTTGTATGTCATGTTTTAAGCTACTGGATGCTGACTGACTGATCTAGAGTGACATAAAAGTCCCATAAACGCAGCTATGACTTCAGAATGATGTCGCTTTGCAAAACATCAGACCTGTATCTGATTCAGGAACACACATGAAAGTGGCCAAAATCAGAATTGAAAAGATCAGATGTGTTTGGACATTCTTTGGGGTGAGTGTTTTAATAATGTTTTTCTGTTTTACTTTTTAGAATGATTTTCTGTTTTGTGATTTTGATTCATCCAAACAGGAACCAGTGAAGTCAGATGAGGCGAGGGACATGGCTCACCGGATCAATGCCTTTGGTTACTTGGAGTGCTCAGCCAAGACAAAGGATGGAGTGAGGGAGGTGTTTGAGATGGCCACCAGGGCGGCACTGCAGGCCAAGAGGCGAGGCAAAAAGAGTGGCTGCCTTCTGCTATAGAGTGTCCGGTCATGCAGGATCGGGAGGGGGAACATCCCTGCTCTGTGTCTGTCACCAAGGTGGGCACAATTGAATGGGGCATTGTAGCGATGAGCGAGAAAAGTCAAACCAGGCTAAAGGGTAAAAAAAAAAAAAAAAAAAAGGAAGGTTAAATGCAATAGCAAAGGGAAGTCATTCTGTACAAGGTTATAGCTTTCAAATACAAATACTGTGTTTAGGATTCATGAGACTTTATGAAGAGAATGTGAATCCCTCGTGCTTTTTAAAGTGGTCTCTTGATTGGTGGAGAGCAGCTCCAGAAGAGATCTGGTGCGTCACCTCAGATAGATGCCTGCAGTGTGACTGTGTTCATCGTTCTTTCTCCTTTATTTCCCTGCGGAAACATAAACTTTACTTGCGTTTCTGTTTCATGAACCCGGAGTAATTGATACAAATTCCATTCATTTAAAAAGCAGTTTGATTATTGTCATTTGAGCATAAATATATACAATGTTAATGAGACCTACTTATTTGAGTGTTTTATACAAGCTTGTTAATAAATGCAACACTTTTACAAAACATAACTTTGCTTTCAAGTCAGAAAACTATGTGATTGAATTGATCAGGACTGTCAAACACACTGTAAATACTTGAGTATTAAAGGGTTAATACAATTGTATTATCCTCTAGTAACTAGAATTTTTCAATTATTATTGGGGCCTTAATTTGCCTAAACTACAGAGGAGCAGACCTTAATGTAAAACAGGATTCCTGTTCTTAATGTGTTAATGCAGACTCAACTCTTCCTCCATGTTTCAGAGGTGTCTTGATAAATTCAGTATAAATGTACATTTCTGCAGCATTATTTTCACCATTACACAGCCATTACTAATTTTCTCTCTTTGATACATATACTGTAAAATGTGTTCATCAAGGAAATGCAACACTACAGGTTTTACATTAAAACCTTCCAGCAGGTCATAGGAGTATCCTAGTTTCAGTTTCAATGTAAGCATGTCAGACGTAAGAGTAATTCCACCCTGTGTTTTAAACCCAGTCATTGTTTGTTCACTTGTTATTGGACACTCCCATCATTTAAGTACCAGCTGTTATTTGGAAATGTCTGGTATACCTGTATTATTGGAAGCTTGTTTTGTTTCCACTCATGTCTGCAACTACTCTTTTTCCGCTTTCTTATTGTTTTGTTATTTTAACTATATGATATTCTACTGCCTTATGTTGTATTATTTGCAAATGGCTTATAACAAAACCTCACTTTGAAGAAAATGTCAAGCAACCCCTCGAGGATTGGTTATTTGTTTTGTATAAAACTGATGTAAAGTATTCTAAAGGAAATAAATTGTAACGGAGAATGACCCAATTCTGTCACTGCTCACATGCTTTGTGAGTGATTATTATTACCACCACTCACACACAGGTGGGTGAGGATTTACAAAGTCATGCTTTGGTTTTAATTCCAGTAAAGATCCCAAATCTGAGGAAGAACTTCATTAAGTTAATTTTCCTAACATTTGCATATTTATTGAGCTATTCCTGAGAAGCCGAGATGATTGATATTTTTAATTTGAACTTTTATAAACGATCCCAAAGGAAGAACCAACAGAGTGACAAGCGCGGAGACTGCAGCATTAGAAAACGTGCAGCTGACACTCCCTACGCCTCAGTTTATAAGTCAGGTGTAGTACTAGCTCCTCAAAGGACACAGAGGTTTCCCCTGCTAGCAGCACCGTGGAGGAAAACTACACGCTGGAAGAGTTGATGGAGTTTAGGAAAGACAGTTTGCAGCTGAAAGTGATCAACAAACACGAGAGCTGAAGAGGGTTGAAACCCTGAATACCAGCCACAGAGGACGAGACGTTACATTTATTTAGCTGCTGCTTGTTCAACCATGTGGATAAAACAACTACAACAGCTTCATCAAATATGCTCAACTGCAATAAGTGCCACATTTAGAAACAGGTTTTTATTATTAATATGCGCTCTTGGAATAAATGTTAAACAATGTCCGTGTCTCGGCCTCTGACGACGGGCTCAGTCAGCTCCACTCTATATTGTCTGATGGAGTCCTGCCACAAGTTCCTGATAGCATGGCTCTGAAAGGAAAGGTGTACCATCAACACACACACACACAAAAAGGGATCTGAAGTTATTAACTGAGTGATTATAAATGATTTTAACAGTGGACATTTCGTAGATATTCACAAACCTGTGTCTGGATCAATAAACGAGTGTCGAATGAGGAAGTCCAACACCACCATGGCACAGTTGGGTTTGAAGTCTTCAGTGGCCAGCAGTTCCTTCACCTGAAACCAAGACGGAGCCGTCACTAAACACCCCTCTGGTACTTCTGTCACCACACAGAATGTTGTTATTTCACAGGATTACTATTCAGAATGCAACACTGACTTTCTCTATTGGCAGCAGGTAGAACTCCTGAACCTCTCCATCCCCTACTCTGGGCTTGAACCCCAGAGGAAGTTTCAAATCAAAGACAAACTGACTTTCTGCACACACCCCGTCTTCAACCTCGTAGGTGTAGCTAGAAAATACATTGAAGTAGTTAATAAAAATGTGGCTTGTGTTTTGTAATATTCAAGTCTTTGACTTTGTTTCATAATGACTAGACTCCCACAGAACTGAAGGTCCTTCAGAAAACTTGAAGGGCAGACTCCAGTCCAGCCTCCAAAACTGTGGTGCATTCCAACTAAGCACCGTGCCTCGTTTACATGTAAACTAACAAAAGTTATGTTTACATTAAGCGTTCTTACCAAAATGCATTGTGTGTATCCTTGATGTAAAACAAACTTTCTTCCTTATCTTCCTTTACAGACAGAAGTTGTCAAGGTACAGAAGTACACGATGTGCTAAAAACTGCAAAATCAGACGTCACCAGACTGAGTGTGGGTTTACATACGAGGGAGAGTTTTTGACACAAATAATTTGCCGATGGTGTGTGTTGTCACACTTTGGGCCAACCTTCTAGTTTCTTTAAAAAAAATTAAATAGGCTCTGGAATTGTCAAACAGTTTGTCGATGAAGTTTTTTTTTTTTTTTTTTTTAAATCAAACAGGAGGAAATAATGCATTTGTTGGGAACTATTTTCAGCGGCGGATTAATTCATGGTGTGTGTGTTCGTGGCAATCAAGGAACCTGACATCCAGTGCAACAGTGTGAGTTTATATTGGGCTGTGACACACGCGACACACTTTGACTCCAAAAATCAAGCTTACCTTACTGTAGTTACAGGACGAGCCTTCTCAGCAATGGCTGCTGGGATACATGCTTCCTCCAGACATTCTTTGACCATAGTGTGTCTGATGTCAACACCAGCAGCCAGACCACCTGCTGCCTTCAGAGACACAATACATCACCCTTCTGTGTTCATTTGTGGAAATCTGAAGAACTTTGTTCACACCTATTATCTACGATGGAAGTATATGCAAACAGTGTCAGTTACAGTCCTCACTCACCATATTGTCCAGTAGTCCAGGGTACGTCTGCTTAGTAGGGGAGCGACGTGCCAGCCACATGCTGACTTCCCCACCGTCACTGACAGTGTAGCCATTGATATGGACTCCATTCCGCCTCACACCAAAAAGACCTGTGTGTGTGCGTGTGGGTGTAGCATCACAGTAAGCTCATACAACACTAACTTTGATAAAGCATGTCTTGGCACTGCCACGGTCTGTCAAAACGTACTTGTAGCTGCTCTTTCCATCCACATCAAAGGAGGATCAGAGAATTTGGACATCACACTGTACTTCTAAAAGATAGGAACGCTTCAGAATTACTGTGATGTAATGTGTATGAGATGGAAGAAGCATTAGCATTCATTTCATCCATATAGCATGAATGTCCACAACAAATCTCATGGAAATCAGCCATTAATTAACAAAATCATATGTAAAGACTGAACAACCTGATGTGAGGTTGGTGTTAAAAAAGCTCATGGGGAGAAGGTTACTAGTGGCCCATCAACAACTCTTTGCCAGGGGCCCTTGACAGGTAAATCTGGACATGATGTAATGTCATGTCTACAGAAAGCTAAAAACAGCATCGGACCAAGTCAAAGTCCCATAATACCTCTGCATTCGAGCAACCGAGCTATACAAGGTGTGTGTGTGTGTGTGTGTGTGTGTGTGTGTGTGTGTGTGTGTGTGTGTATCTCACCTCATCCCTCCATCCTTTAAGGCAGTTTAGGGAGCGCTCTTGTCTCATTGTTTGCAAGACAGCGTCCACAGCCTCAGATTTCTTCCCGTATGAGTCGAGGCTGTGATGTAGTGACACAGCGCCACCGTGCGGCGGACTGAACACCTCTGGAAACTGTGTCAACAGTGAAGCAACGCGAGGAGGAATCCAACCGACTTGTGCTTCGTTTATCTCAAACCTAAAGCAGTTAGCACGAGAGGAGCCTGTGGGAACAAGTTGGAATTGGTTACTATCAAAAAGTCCGCTGCATGGTATCCTTTAATCCTCATTGTTAATTTACCTAGTAAATAAAAGTTATTCATTCGGCGGAGGAGTTGGAGTATTTTTTCTGTCCAGGCAGAGTTAGCCATGTTCCAATATGTCAAAAAGAAACCACCTTTCAAGCACCACTACAGTAAATGTGTTTGAGTCGATAGCTGTGTCTCAATTCAGGGGCTCAGCCTTCGCGGTCTTTAGAGGCCGGGTCTTCCGTATACCGCGAAGGCTGAACGAAATGAGACGATCCGGTCTACGGTGGACTTCCTGGTACGTCACCAGCTGTTCACGCCCCTACCTTTAGCCGCTACCGCCTAGCAACTCTCAGAAGTTATCAAGCACACTTGACGGCTTACTTTAGCATTTTTTCCCAGAGAACGGAACCAGAAATAATACTTTATTTTTTTAATTTTCAATCTTGATTGAAGATATGCTTTATCACCAGCATATAATGTATTTTAGACGGTGGAGGGGCATCTCAGATGATGCCCCCCATCAGGAGACACCAGCCCATTCAAGTCCAGCAGCAAACTTTATCTGTACATTTTATATTGTTTTATAATATTTTTATGATTATAATAATCATTCAATCATTTTCTTTGTTCGATCATTCATTTCCAATCATTGATAGGTAATTGTCTAGATTAAATAATCCCTTTTCTAAATTAATAAATCATATGTACAATATAAATCCTTCTTGAACCTTGAAATCAATTACAGTTTTCATTTATAGTTCGTGTAAATTAAATACACAATATATTCATCATTATATATATTATTTATTTCAGTTAATTTACATTTCATTTGTCAACAAGTTTCTCCAGCAGAGAGAAGAGTCTGTCCATCCTCTCCCTGCTCTGCTCTCTTCTGCCTCCGTCTCCCTGGAAAAAAACCCAAAATGTTAGAACAAGTTTAGCTATACACCACTAAACAAAATCAAATTAAGTTGCTAAATAAGTACACATTATAAATAACAAAATATGTATAACGGCCGCTGTGACGTAATCGGTCTACAAACGCAGCCTCCGAACACAGCTAAAGTGGTGGACGAGTCGACTAATATTGACGTCGTAATTACATAATGAACTACAAAGCTGAACCGGAGACGGTTTAGATCACGTATGCCCTTACTGTCACGTGCAATCCCGTTTGTGTCCGTCATGTAACACGCTGTGTAAAATAATTCCGTGCAAACATTTACTAGTAATATCATATCTATTCATTTACACATAAAACGTTTTTTTGCCAGCTGTCCATCCTGCTGTTGGCATTTTAAACTGTTATTTTTAGCCTGTGCTACGTGTTCAGCGCTCAGGTCAGTGTTTTATATTTCTATTGGTATTACAGTAACTAGCCTACATGATGGAAAATCATACTCCATCCATCTTTCGGTGCATATTATTGAGATGTGCGTTCATGTTGTGACACTGAACCATCCAGGGCACAGTTGCTCCTGTGTAGCAGGAGAGCAGGACTGGTGAGGAAGATCTGACATACCTGACACTGTAGGTGTTACCTAACTCCAGAAGATGGCAGTAATGCAACACTGAAAATGAAAGATTAATGCACCTGCTGGAAAAAACTGTATGGTGACTGACTACCAATGTGGTTTTAGAAAGGGAAGAGGTACTAATGATCCAATAATATGTCTGAAGGACGGAATAAGAAAAGCACAAGTTAAGAAAGAGTCTGTGGTTGCCATAATCTTTGATGTATAGAAGGCATAGTGTTGGAAAGACGGTCTTCTAATTAGGTTGCATCTAATGGGAGTAGGAGGAAATATATTTCACTGGATAATGGATTTTCTGAATGGATGAAATATTCAAGTTAAAATAGGATCAGAAATCTCCAGTTAAAGTGGAGAATGGAACTCCCCAAGGGAGTGTAATAAGCCCTATCCAAAACTGGAATATGGCAGCGTGGCATATGGCTCAGCATCAAAATCAGTGTGGCTGAGTTGGACAAAATCCAAGATGAAGAACTAAATATATGTGTAGAAGAAAAAAGAGGAATATAAATGGGGAGGTAATAGAACCGTTAGAGGATAGTAACTTGGTGTGTCTTAATGATGGGAGAGGGACAAGGATAGACGTACATACAGGCAACTGTTCGTCATTAGATTTGACACTTGTATCAAGAGAGGGGGAATTATGGGAAGACTCAACAGTTGGTAGTGATCATTACCCAATCTTTTGTAAAATATAGATAAGATGAGGAAAGAGAAGCAAAGTGGACATTCCGTAAAGCAAAATGGGATCAATGAGTATTTGTGTCAAATGGAAATTAGGGAAATGGACCTAATTCAAGATATAGAAAACTTGAAGAAAAGTTTAGCGATGTAATACTAAAAGCAGCAAATCTGTCAATTCCCAGAAGCAAAGGGAAAATGAATGGGAAAGCATTCCCATGGTGGACAGATGACTGCCTATATATATATATATATATATATATATATATATATATATATATATATATATATATGCAGTCCAGCTGACCTGACACGTGGTCGCGCCTGCATGGACTTGTGGTGTGTCCGTGGAGGGGGATCCGTCTGCACAGCAATTTTTTTCTGACATGTCTGAAATGTACAAAACACAACTTTACTAATAGATCTTTCAAACCAGCTTGAAATTGTATTGCATGTTTATGTTTATACATGTCTGCGTAAAGGAAATATCTAATAACATTCATAATAAAAGATGTGGTTGAATTGATTGAGAGAGCAATGATATCAAATTATACAAATATATGAATTATGTACATGCATGTGGTGATTGTATTTTTAACACGTCATGTGCAGGCTCTACTGGTACTACAACTGTAATGTACAGATGACATACAGTCTGTATACTTACTTGTGTACACACAGCTTCCTCCTCAGTGTGGATGTCCAATAGATGGTCGCTGATCATACAGGTATCCTCAGTTCTGTCAGTGGCTTCATTCACCAATGTTTTAATACCTATGTAATAATAGCGTGATAGTTAAAAGTTAAATAGACTCACGCTTTTACTCAAACTACAGAATAGAAAGAAAACAAGTTGGAGGGAATTCTGTAATAAAATAGGCAGATCAACTCCTATGAGCAATGTCTGGGGAGTGACAAGAAAGATTATATACGAAGAGAGAGGCAGTACACAGTATTTACTGTCACGGGGAGTGTAAGGACCCAAATGCAACACACAGGAAACCAGGAATTGTAGATACACAGGTTTATTTACCGGAACAGGCAGGTACAGAAAATCCCAGGACACATGCAGAGACCTAATGCAAAATGATAATTTCACACAGCAGAGGGTCTTACTCAGACATAAGTAACACAGGTTCAGAGATGAGGAAACCGAGCTCAAGGTCAGGGAATTCATGAGTAAGTTAGATCAAATGGGAATAACAGGAAGAACTTTGAACGGTTTTAAAACATTTGTATTTGATAGATATATTCAGCGAACAGCAATATCATCTAGGTATAAGGTATATACCGGAACTCCTCCGGGCAGTGTGATCAGCCCAATGCTTTTTTCAATTATGATTAATGATGTATTCTCTGACATAAGCCATAATATCGGAACGTCATGATTTGCAGACGATGGGGCATTATGGAAGAGGGGGAAGAATTTAACACTAATTCAAGGGAAGATAGAAGGAGCAATTAGGGTGTTTGAAAATTGGTCAAACTCACAGGGATTTAGGTTTTCAGTAGAGAAGACAAAGGTAGTGGTAGTTATTAGGAAGGAGATGAAATATCCCATAAATATATATGTGAAACAGTTAAAGCAGGTGAACACTTTTTGATTTCGGGGGGTTTTGTTTGATTCAAAATGTACCTGGAGTGATATTAAAAAATAAAATAGATTAAAAGAAGCAAGACAGGTGTAAATGTAATACAGGGTCTGAATGGGGAGCAAGTAGAAGTGCTGTTGAGAAATATTTATGTTTATTTTAACAATCACTGATAAGGTAATGGGTTAATGAAGATAATTTAGTTTTTAGTTTTATTTATCCATCAATCCATCCATCGTCTACATCTTATCCGGGATCGGGTCGCGGGGGCAGCAGCTCCAGTAAGGAACCCCAATCTTCCCTTCTCCGGGCCACATCCTCCAGCTCCGACTGGGGGATCCTGAGGCGTTCCCAGGCCAGTGAGGAGATATAATCTCTCCACCGAGTCCTGGGTCTTCCCCGGGGTCTCCTCCCAGCTGGACGTGCCTGGAACACCTCCCTAGGGAGGCGCCCAGTTTTATTTATTTTATTTATTATTATTATTTTATTCTTTTTTTCTCCTGGTCTTAATGGAAATTGAGATCTCTGGTCCACACTCCAGCACAGTAGGTGGCGGTAATGCACCTAAGCGCTAGGTTGCCTCCCACCATTAAGCAAAAAGAAGAAGAAGAAGAAGAATGTTACGATCCGCAAATAAACACAAAGAAGAAGGAATGATAGAGTAAAGCACCTCCACGTAGTCTTGTGAAGATGAGATTAATTGTATTGCACGAGTAGTCCCCAAACATCTTTAAAAAGTGGGCGGCTGTATTGCGTTTGAAAATAGGAGACGCCTGTCAGCTCAATGGACATATTAACCGCACTCAGTATTTAGCTAGCCTGCATCCAAATAAAGCTAACGTTAGCTAGCAACCATCCAGTTAGGCGAACAATCACCACAAGACGAGGCAACATTACTCAACTATCGACTGAATTTGAATTAAGACCAAAAGGTAAGCTTTATTTAATATCTCAAATGCCTTATGTGGTCCTGTTCAGTCTTAGCTAAATAAGAGGGCACATCAAACTGCATTCAAAACTCTTACAAGTTTAAACTGCTAATATATGAAGCCACCACGATTTAAGACAGTCACAAGGGTATACTCTCAAGTAGCCTGACGGCATACATGAAATACACAGACAACTGTTCTTTCTTCGCGATTCTGACATATTTGGGGAACTTACCTAGCTACTTCAGTATGAACTGTTGAGTTGAAAACTCGCCGTGTTATCTAGCCCTGACGCAGGTATGTACAATTGGCACACGAAGTGAAGTATAAAAATGATTCCTAATTGTATCATTACCTGTTATTCAAGTGCGAACAGTTCTATAATGCATCCCATTCTATATTGCACATGAGTTGCACACTCTTGCCCATTGCTCTCCTGAGTGTATTCATTTGCCTCTTGATTTGACAATGATGTAGTCAGTTTTGGGTTTTATGTTACAAGGTAAATCCTCTTCTTGCAATTACTCAACATTTTCTAATAGTATCAAACGGATATTAATAACAACAGTTTTCCCTCTCTGCTGTCTCATGGTGTGTCATGAAGCTCCATCTGTCCTCCATGGCTTCATCAGCGGTCCTCATGCAGGACATGAGTGAGGTTGTGATCGTCACCATACCAGAAAGCATGGGCGAGGACCTCCATTCTGTGGTGGAGGAGGAGAAGGCAGTGCTGGTGACCGCAGAGCTCACCGCTCAGCCAGGGTAACATACACGCACACACTGCACAGGAACACGATTTGATCTTTGGAGGACATTGTCAAATCAAATCAAATGTATTCACATTTGTCTCAGTGTGCTTTACAGACTGTACAGCATACGACACCCTCTGTCTTTAGACCCTCGCACCGCACAAGGAAACATTCCCTAAAACAAACATCACAATTAAAGGGGGAACAATGGAAGAAACCTCAGGGAGAGACTGAGGGTTGTGCTGTTGTTCAGTTTGCTAAATTGAAATTTGGTTTTCCAGGGAGGACCTCCTCACAGTAGGACCAGTGGAAGCAGAAGATGATGCCAGCAGAACTGATTTACTGTCAAGAAAAGAGGCCATCATTGGTGATGTGACCTTCCAGACATCATAACACTTTGTAAAATGTGGCTCAGCAGTATCAGTTGATCAGCAGTATAATAAATCATATAATTTCCCGCCTCAAACGATATGACGCTCAACTTTTAGTCTTGTTTATTGTAAACTGGAATTATTTATTTATTTCAATGCAATGAAGAGTTAATCTGTGATTTTCTGTTATTGTGAAGTAAATGAAATAACCTAAACACAGCAACGCTGTATGTTTCAGTCAGAGCCGTCTTTCCAGTCTCTGCAACCACATAATAATCTCTATAATGTTGTAATCAGTTTTCACATGATCTTCCTGTGTATGATCAGATGCAAGAGTTGAGTCGACGGCTGTGTGAGGGTGTTTTGCTCTGTGTATCTGCAGTGAAGTTAACTGAGGATGTGGAAGATGATGAATTCTACCCCATCACCTGTGGAGACGCCAAAGCCACGCTGGTCTGGAAGAAGTTTGTCTGCCCGGGGATCAATGTGAAATGTGTCCAGGTACGTACTGTCATCTGTGTACAATCTCATTTCGAGCACATTTAAGGAAATGTAGATTGAGTTTAGAATGAAGATGGATCATTGACGGCTAATCACAGTTCTTCTGGCCTCTCTGCTCAGTTCAATGAGCAACTCATCAGCCCGAAGGAGTTTGTGTGTTTAGCAGGGAAATCCACTCTGAAGGACTGGAAGAGAGCCATCCGCCTCAACAGCACCATGCTCAGGTCCGATACACCTACAGAGGATTTTACTTGGTTTGAAATGATTAGATATAAACGCCATGACTCCTTTTTTATGCAACATTTACTCAACAAAATCTACATTTATTTAATTGCATGTTTTTATAGAAACGTCTTCCAAAATCAAGTTAATTACTTTTTGTTTTAATTTTTTTACAACGCTGGTGTCCAGCCCTTCTCAGTGAACTTTTATGGTGATTAGTAACATTTAAACATGTTCTCCAGATGAAATCATTTAGCAGAAATATCCCAGGCAATCTGACAAAATCCAAGTTTTCACAAATAATGTTGTGGTTGCAAAATATTTCACACACATTGTGTTAAATATTTTTTATTTGAAGATTAATCAATCATACCCAGTCAGAATGAGTGCATTCACCATACTTCCATACTTTTATTTCAGAAAAATAGTCTTTTAATGGAGAGGTTTGGCATTGTAGTATTGCTTATTTCACTCTAAAGGTTCGATGTGTAATTCCGAGCCACCTGCTCCACAGAAATAAGTGGCAGTGGGTGATGTGCTTCAGGACAGCACTGTTCCATCAGACATGGTGCTCAGTTGTCCTGATGTTGTGTTTCATGCCTATTAAAAGCCTTTTATCATATTTCATTTCACAGGAAGATCATGGACTCAGGTGAACTGGACTTCTACCAACATTCAAAGGTGTGCTCCAACACGTGCCGCAGCACTAAGATAGACCTGGTGGGAACCAAAGTGTCCATCAGCACTGATCAGTCTGCTGATCTGGTCCCTGCCACCCCCTCATCAGCTGATTGTAAGTTCCACAGCATCAGCCATGGTACTAGTTCAGGGCTCCTTCTGATCTGCTACAGGATGCACAGCTGACATTTCCGCTTGAATTCTGGTTAGGTCACAGTTGGTATGTGAGTGATGTATGGTGCCACCAGGGGGTCTATAGTGTAGAGGGGTGCCCACTGAACATCAGTTAAGGAGTCTGAATCTGCTTTATTGGCAAGTAGGTTTTCACATACAAAGAATTAGCTTTTGTGTATTGGTGCGTATCCGAGACAAATGCATATAGAATAGGAAAGAAATATTGGAAAAAAATAATTTATGAGGGAAGAAACTGTGATTGTGTTTAGGGAGGGAGGGGGCGGCCACAATCTTTCCTGATTAAGTTCCAGACACAACTACTGCTGACAGACCGTTGTTGAGTGTTGTAATGATACAGGCCGACAGACGCTCACCGGCTGTCGATAATCAGCTCGGTGTATCGCAGACTTTACAAATTGCACTCGAACCATTAATTCAAAGGCAGGAGGACAAACGCCAAACAACGCATTAAGTGGTTAACTCCCTTGGACCTGCAAAATCCAGAACCGAAACACGGGTCTGCGGAGCGGATTAGTCAGCGCTAAATACCAGCAAGAAGATCAAACCGGCCAAGCGTCCCACATGGTATTAGAACTGGGATCAGCTACTAGTGGAGCTTTCAGGAAGAAGTTAAACCAAACTTCATCAAGGATTAACCTGTCAATCTGAAGAATGTTCAAAGAACCACATTAGCGCAATAACATTTGAGGATAAACTGAGCAACCTTTGAGGAGCAGGACCAGGGACAACACCGGGAGTGTGATGAGAAAATGAAATGTTGAAAATCTGCATGATCATCCAGAATGAACAGGGTGATGTGGTTTGGTGAGTGTTGTTTACTGTTTGTGTTGCAGTGAATGGAGCAACAGTCTCGTTTCCTGAGGTGACAGAGGAAACTTCAGAGTGGGTCACAGCCATCGGAGGTGATCGGCAAACTGCATGCTCATTCACCATTATGTGGAAAGAACTGTTTGAGTGGACTGTTGTATTCTTAAGTGTGTGTGTGTGTGTGTGTGTCTGTCTGTCTGTCTGTCTGTCTGTCCAGAGGACTCTGTGGCATTCTGGCGTGCGGTGAAAGAGGCTGGACTGCTGGAGGACGTGGTAGAGGACTTCCAGAAGGAGCTGCAGGAGGTGCTACAGGGGTTGCAGGAGAGAGTGTGTGACCCACCACTTCAGGTCAAAGGTTAGAAGGAAGGTCCAAAACATCCAACTCAATCCAGCCCTATACTTGATTACAGACCAGGGACTGTAGTGTCGTTCTGTCTGCATATCTAAATAAGCCACAAGCGAGCCGGAGGCACCGTAACTTCAGTGTGACACAAATGTCAGAAGATGCAATCCAGTTCAGAACGTTTTACTGACAGAACTTTGAAGTTACACTGTCAAACCGTAGAATAACTGTGCTCCCTGTCCAACTCACTACACATGATGTCACTCACTATACTAAAGGGAGCATGAATAATAAACATTCAATTGAGATGCTTCTTTTTTTATACATTACTTACGTATGTCTTAAACAATGTCACACAGCTCCCTTTGGAGACGCTTTGCAGTACTCCCAACACCTGGAATGACCCTTTAATGTTTAACATGGAACATGAATTGAACATGAATTATTTTTGTTTTTCAGATGCTGTTTTGCTCAACAATATAGTGCAGAACTTTGGGATGTTGGACCTGGTGAAGAAGGTTCTGGCCAGTCATAAGAGCCAGATGGATCGTTACAGAGAGCAGTACACTCGCAGCCTCGCCGGTCAGTGCAGGAACACTGAGTGCTGCTCAGGATAGAATGTTTTTGAGGCATGGAATATGTGTAGTTTTAGAGGAATATGTGTAGTTTTAGTGTAGTTTTAGAGGAATATGTGTAGTTTTAGTGTAGTTTTAGAGGAATATGTGTAGTTTTAGAGGAATATGTGTAGTTTTAGTGTAGTTTTAGAGGAATATGTGTAGTTTTAGAGGAATATGTGTAGTTTTAGAGGAAAGTTTTAGTGTATTAAGAAGTTTGTACAAATCTTGGTGTGTGTTTGTACTAGCGTTTGGCGATATGGCCTATAAATAATATCTCTATTTTAAGGCCATGTCGCAATTGACTAAATATAGTTCCATATTTTTATTTTTTTTATTAAATAACAGAACTGTTTGATTTAACCCTTTGATGCGTCTGATCATTACCAGCAGCATCATATTAGTAAGCTCATTTGAAAACTATGGTGGTGTACTGTCATTTTGTATTCGTTAATATTAAGTTTGAGTAACTCATACAATTGAAATTCCCTTTTTTTGGAAGCACAGTTTGCCGGCATTATTTAAGATTTGTGAAGTGTATACACATACGGCAAAGCAATGTAGAGGCTAGTGTTATCCAGTTCCGTTTTCAACCTCAGTTCGTATAAACTTGCTTTGGAACTTCACTTCTTCTAGGCTCTTTATCTGCCTCCAGATATAAAAACACACGCTTCATACGCACATCCATGCTCGTACGCCTCACGCACTCACCCAGGAGTGTGTGAGAGGGAGAGAGCTGCGAGAAAAGCAGAACACCATAGCAAGTCTCATGCTGGCTTAAACAAATGATGTGACAATTAACATTTGTACTCTTATGATGCCGATATAGTCATTTACTACATCCCACGTAGAACATCGTCAAGCATATTCGATATATCGCCCATGACGAGTTTGTATTGATAATGTTTCTCCTCTGCAGCTCTCGAGCAGCAGTGTGACGAGCACAGGAAGCGAGCCAAGGAGCTGAAGAGCAAATCCCAGCACCTCAACAATGTCCTGATGACCCTCACCCCAGTCCCTGCACCCCCCGTGGCCAAGCGTCCCCGGCTGACCCGAGCTGTGTCTGGCCCGGCCTCAGTCAACACCGCTCAGATCACTCTGCCTCTCAACCAGCTGGGCGGGGTGCTGACCGTGGCAGGAGCCTCAGGCGGCACCAACCTGGGGGGGTACACCCTCCTGACCTCACTTTCTGGGTCAGAACTGCCGGTCGACGCCTCTAACCTGACTGTGCTCTCTGCGGCTGCAGGTCAGGACGTTGCGGCCAGCGGCTCTGCAGCCTCCACCTTTGTTAAGGTGGTCAGCCCTCAATTCCAGTTGGTGACGCTGCCTGCCACGCTGCAGAGTTTGTCCGCGGCACAAAGTGCCATCCAACAACAGGTTGGCAGCATCAGTATGGTGGATGCCATGGCAGCCACTGCAGACGATTCACAAGAGGAAGGCCAGGTGGATGGTGATGAGGAAAGTCAGCCCGAGCAGGTCAAAGAGGAAGATGGGGAGCAGCCGGCCGAGCAGCAGTGAGACAAAGGACAGCTGTTCTCCTCAAAGGTCAAGCAGCTTGTAATTAATTGCCTTCATTTCATTCATTTGGACACCTGACTAAATATGATGGCTGAGGGCTTGTCCACATTTTCACTTCATTTATGAAAATGAAGTCCTTTAACACATGAGCCTTCCTTGTAGATGTCCTTCAATTTTCAAGATGCATACATTTATATTGGCGTGGCATATGATGTGTGTGTGAATGTCAGTAGTGATTTGACTGTAAATATGTAACTAATATATTTGATACAGCTGTTTTGTTTCTGTTGGGATGTCTTCCATACAGGCTGGAAAAAACAATATTGTTTAGTTTGGTAATAAATGCTCAGTTTTCAGGAAGAAATTGTGTGTCGATACATATTGTAAATATGAATTGATTAATGAGTGAGTACCTGACGTGCACACAGATAAACTGGGCTCTTATTTTAAAGCGTGCTTTGTTTTTTTGTTGTGAGAAACAAATCTAAATTTGACAACCTCTTAACTCAAGGGTTATGGGTTACTTACTAGTTGTTTTCCCCGGATGTCTTCATCAAACGGAGTTTATTCAGTTGTCCTCACATGACCTGTTATCACTAGATTTTTAAATGTATTTGTTGAGGTGATAAAAAAGAACCAATGTTTTGCCACTACACTAAAATGGCTTTTTCTATTGAGAAAATGATATTGACCATCAATCATATATTAATATGGACATTTCCAATGTAGAAAGTATATCAGATAAATGCAACATAAGTGGTCAATTCTGCTTAGTGTCTGCATCCTGTTGCATTTAAGCAATCATCAGCATCAGGTCAGCTGCTGTGGTGTTTAGTGTGCCCATTGATTAAAAATGAATAAATAAAAGTATTATACATGTAATGGTTAATCATGAAGGTGATGCCTTAAAGTCTTCATTTACTTTGTCGGGCTTTTGTACTAAAGTACCTTTAACATTTCCAAACAAAATCACTTAGGCTAAAGAAACCCAGTGAAGCAGGGCCTTGAGTCACACAGCTGTAATGTATAAGTATCTTAGTTAACTGACTGAGTTTTTGACCTGTGGGAATAAAATGTGACTTTACTTGACACATATGTCCTTTGCCCACAAGATGGCGCAACAATGTTACTGTTCAGGGTTTCTTGTGTTCTCCAGTGGATGTAGATGCGTCAGATTCGAGCTTCTTAATCTCCTGAAAACTGCCTCTTAGAGTCTTTGCACTTTGCAATCATTTGATTGGTTTTGAATAATGGAGAAATAAGGAATATGTTAAACAATTGTCTCTTTATCTCAGAAGATTTCGATTGATGGACACCAACTAAAGAGAACAACGGCAAATGTTCATTTAGGCTTAATTGTGAGAAATTGTCTGACATAAATGGCAAAAACCATATTCGTTTAAGTCATTCCGTTGGTGAAATACGACTCATATTTGAACTTGTAGTTGCTTTGACTGTTGCTGTAACTTGTCAGCCAATAGCTCAAACTATATGCGAAAGTGAAGTAATCCATCAATTCGATCATTCAAAGTTTCTATCGTTTTTTAATTCATTTTTTTAAATCTTGAAACTCATATTAGAAAAAAAGTATTTAAAATCTGAATAAATCCCATTTAATTATTTTACTAAAATGTCACATTTATTTTTGCTCATACAAGCCATTCTTATACTCGTAGGATACCATTAGAATATGAAACAAATTAATAGAAAAAATACATGCCGAATTTAAGAGACATATAAGCCTTGTCATGTCCAGGTATGATTTCGTCGATGAGTAAGAACATATAAAATAGCCAACATTCTTGCTGTAGTTTGGCACGACCCGCACTGAGGCTGAAATCAGTCAAGAAAGATTTCCTTTGAACTTGTTGGGTAAAAAGGAAAGTGGTTTTATTCATGGTTTATTAAACAAGCATCCTTTATTGAATGACAGACGATGATGGTCATAACACAGAGATGAGTTGTTACACAGAAAGACCGTGTATTAGCAATACGGGCAGGCATATGATTCTTTCTGGATACATGGTATGGCATGGCATTTCAAGTGAACCTGCACAAGTTCTTTGCAGTTTTTCTTTTTCCGCAGAGTGCATCTATAAGATCAAGTCATCATAGGAGTAATATGGCTCCTCGGCTGATCGCACAGAGATTTTGAAGTGGCGGCGCAGAAAGCCTCCGTAACGCTTGTCCCACTTCAGGTTGTTCAACTTTGGTCGGATCCTCCTCATGAAGCCCCCGTAGCGCTTCTGCAGCTCCTCGGGCTCTAGGCTCTGCTGCTCCACGGAGCTACTCCTCTTTGACTTGGGGCCGAATTTGCGTAAAAAGCCACCGTAACGCTTAACATAACTTTTGAGCATCTTGTCCTCCGGAGCATCGCCTGCGTCCTGCGGCCGGTCTACAGCTCTCTCCTCCAGCCTCTTCAACAAGTCCTCGTAGTTCTTGGGCAGCGCTCCGGCCTTCAGAATGTAATTGTCGCGCCACGGAGAGGTGAAAAATGTTTTCTTGTTCTTGTCGATCCTCTTTATGAAGCCGCCGTAGCGTTTAACCATGTCTGCCTGCTTACTCTCCTCCTCCTCCTCCTCCGCTTCATCCTGCCTGAATTCCGCCAGCCCCGGAGCCTGCTCGCAGCGCTGCAGCTGTCCCTCACACTCTGCACTACACGACTGCAGGACACAGAGAGAAAAGAGTGAAACCAATATCTGTACATGCACATGGGGTGTCAAGGTGCATCGTACTAAGTCAGCTTTACACCTTGTTTTTTTTATTAGACCACCCGAACCCACGTTTCCTGCTTACATTTGACCTTAATTACAATAAAGTCCCATTTATTTGATAACACCAGTCACAGTTTTATATTGGTATTTTTGAGTAAAAGATTAAAACCTAAGATGTCAACGTTTTACTTTAGCGAACCTGTATTCAGCCTATCTGGCCTCATTTAGGCGATACATTTACTCAATATTCACCCTGACAAATGTGCCATCTGTAGTTTAAGGATTTATGAAAGAAAAACAATATAATAATAATAAAGAAATTGAAGTTATTTTGGAGAGACAAATGAATTTTTTGGGAATTTTTGAATTGTCATGATTTTGGATTATGATCACCAAATAAAAGTGAGAAGTCATTACCAGGCTGCTGAACGCGGCGTCGGGGCTGAGGATCTGCTGCACGCATTTCTGACAATGTGAAGAGCAATCTGCGTGGATGGAGTGCGGCAAGCTCAGCATCAGCACCAGGACATACCACTCCATTCTTTACCAGACCCATGACACACACAAAGAAAAACAACACATGCAATCTGGTAAATCTGGATGAGATTAGACTGGTTCACAGTTTCACAGACTGAAATTCATGAAACAACTTCACCTGTGCTAGTGAAAAATACTTACGTTTTGAAAACGCTCTTAATTGAGTCAGTTTCGATAATAACTAATTAAAACATCCTATGTATTGATCACGGAGACCCGTGCGCAGTGCGTAATGGTGCACTGTCTTTCTTTCATAATTTTGTTATTTAACACCAAGCAGAGAAAAATGAATGAAAAATTAAATGGTCTTAATTTACAATACAACAAAGTATGAAGTGTTAAATTGGTACCTCAGGAGTTGGACAGATACTTCCAGCCGTATTAAGACTCGCAGAGGCGCATCCAACTTCAAAGGTCCGCCTCTCAATACTTGTGTTTCTCCTGCGCGGCTAGTCGCCTTTCTTTTTATCGACGGAGACTTGACTGTGTCACTGCAGCGCAGCTTCTATTAAGGGACCAATGGGAGGGAAATATACTGCGTAAATAATCCCACCGCCCCCCGCTTCAGGAGTTTTTAACAACGCCCACACAGAGAAGGTTTATAGGAGCAGCAGCGAAGTTCATCCCATCAGCACATCACCATCACCATCACCCTCATCATCATCATCTTCATCATTCCATCTCTCGGGGCCTCGATCAAACCCTGGGCTGTAAATCACACTGACATTCATAAACAAAGTATTTTCTCTGTTTCAGTTTGACTGAAAGAAAGCATAACGTACAAGAGAAAGATAAATCATTTTGGATTCAGACATTAACTGAAACCTGAACTGAATAGTAAACACTGATCCAAATCTGAGCATGATGCATTATACTTATGCCCGATATATTTGTCTCAATATTATTTGTGTGAGTCGTGTGTTGAGAATAAACAACATAGTAAAAACCCAACATGGACAATCCATGTGACAGAAATGATGATGTGATAGTATATGAAAAAGATGGAGGTCAAAATAAACTTTCTGGTGCCTCCAAAAAAAAGAAAAGAAAAAAAACTCATCTCATAATTTTTGTTGTTGTCTTCTTCTTCTTGGCAAACCAGCTATCCAACCTTGTTGCGAACAGCACCTTCCTGCCACAGTGTCACATGTATGGACAAACAGCAGTTTGTATTCAGTGTTCAATGCACACCTTTGTTACTGCGTGAACCTCCTCACAGGTGACACAGGTCAACGAGCAGGTACTACTGATCTTACATTTACTACTGATCCAATTCTTTTGAGCAAAAGAAGGGAACCAAGTCGTACTTGAGAGCTGTTCTTTTTTCACAGCCTGTCCTAGATTTGTGGCGCCTGGTTCATACAGGACGTGGAAGTCCTGCAGAGCTCAGGCGAGCGGGAGAGACTTTAAAGAGCCATAATTCCAAATGGCCACACTCAAAGGTGGAGTTAAAAGCCTGCTGTCTTGATGCACACTCGCTGAGTCTTTCCTGGTGATGGCCTAGTGGTCTAGTGGTACAGCAATTACAACACCAGATGGTTGTGAGTTTAACACCAGGGCTGCCACCATTGTACCCCTGAGCAAGGCACTTAACCCTGAGCTGCTCCAGGGAGACTGTCCCTGTAGTGAGTTCACTGTAAGTCTCTCTGGATAAGAGCGTCTTCCAAATGACCTGTAATAATAATAATAATAATAATAATAAAGTAATAATAATATTATAGTATTAGTAATAATAGTAGTTCTGACAGTAGTTCTGTGAAGAACTTGAGAGAGAAGTTTAACCCCTGTCTACTCTCATAACGTGTTTTACACCTGATCAATCACTGTGTACAGTGGGCGTGATTGTCATATGTCCGTTTTGGAGAGTTAGAAAAATGGTTGGGGGCAGCTACCGCTGATTTGGGGTCATGAGAAGGAGGTTTCAGATAATGTTTAAACACGAAGCAGACTTTGGTACAAGGCTTCTTGGAACTAAAGAGGTATCTGACTGTTCTGCTCAACTCGTTCTGGCCATGGCCCTGTACCTTTGACTTTTTCCTGAAGCACAATTCTATTTAGTGCAGTGTCTCATTGTTTGTAGTGGTGATGCAAAAAGGAGAGTTTCATGTCTATGTGTTGCTTCAACAGATAATCATCAGCAATACTTTGTCCTCAAGGTAAATACAAATGGGTTTTCACCCAACTTGGAAATAATACAGTACATGTGTCAGGCAAAGAGCATTTCTTTGTACTAAACCTCCTCCGCCTCTTAGCAAATCTACACCTACTGTATGTCATCATTACATTAATGTGGTTCATGTTGCAGTAAATGCCTTCAGGTTGCTTTATGTGTGAGATAAGCAGCAGCAAGGCCAGCAAGCGCTCTGTGTTGTACAGTGGGAGGACCTGGACACATAACAATTGGGTCTGATCCCATTTCAAGGTTGAAGTCTTTCAAAGCTCAATGATGGACCAAGGTTACACTTTGGTCTTCTTATCTCAGTTTTAGGAAAAGATGAAGAGAAAGCTATGGCATGCAACTGAGTGGAGCAACAACAACACGCTGGTACAGTCCACAAGTGCTTCTTCACTTGAATTGAGGTTAAAAGATCTTATTCCCAAATAAGAAATTACATCTTGGTTTGCTCAAGTGACTTATTATGGATAGTAGAATCTTCTCACATTATAGTCCTGTTGACAACTTGTTGATATTTGAAATTTTCACATTTTTATTTAATATCAAATACAGGTTAATTCTTTATTTAAAGATTAATATTAATCTCTGTAACTACCGATCGAGGGTCATTCCCCGAATTTGAAAGACATTTAAACATTTCCTGCATTCTGATTAATTGTTCTATGCAAATGTCTTTATATATGTGAAGGAAAACAAAATGTAGTTGCCAGGTGTCAATTATAATGGCACATAATGCAGTAAGACTCTTAGGCATTCTCTATTGCTTTCAAATATTTGATCCTGTTGATTGACATTTCTCATCAGCACTTATGTAGGCATGATATAATCTTCCCTCCTCTTTTGTGTCTTTTGTCAGGGGAAGTAATCTCTTTAAATGTGCATGCATCACCTATTCACATCAAGAAAACATGAATTAATTGTAATTAATATATAAACTCCTGGACCTTAATAGCTCTTATATGTTCCAGCACGATTTCTGCTAATGTTTCAAAACTTTCTGCACATTCAAAAAATATCCCACATATCTGTGTTCTCTGAGAAGTCGTAATATTTTGAGAAAAAAATGTATAAGGCCTAATATGAGAATAAAGTTGTAATTTAATGAGAATACATTAAGAATATTACAAGAAGAATTCTACCTATATACAGTATATATATATATATATATATATATATATATATATATACTCTACTGTAGGTCTGCAACTAATAATTCTTTTCATTATGGATTAATCAGCAAATTATTTTCTGACTGAATTGTGTCAGAGTGAAATGTCAGAAAATGTGAATCCCAGCTTCTCAAATTCCAAGGTGATGTCTTTAAATGTCTTGTTTATTATAACAATTAATCGATTATCAAAATGCTTTGCAGGGAAAGCTTCATACCAATGGCCATAAGAGTGGTGTCAATGGTGACAGCCAGGATGTTTTGATGATGCCCCAGACCCATTTGTGTGTGATGTGATGAATCACTTCCTGGTCCAAGGATATATGATGGATATAGTTTGGGGATTCAAAGCCTGAGTTTGTGTTCTGTATTGAGAAGCTTTTCTGTTCAGTGAGCCTTCACCTGCACACAGAGAAACCAACCCTGAACATACTGAATGCAGTGCTCAAGCAAGAATCTGACACCACAGAGTAACGCTCATGGATGTGTAGTGAAATTATAGCGTGTAGAACATAATAGTTACTATGGTTACCATTTTGGCTGCATTTGTTCGGCATTACTGTTTTTTGAGTATAATCCTGATTCTACTTTGGATTTTCTTTCTTTGCTTTAAAAAAAAAAAAAACTGACAAAAAGGTTGGTCAGAGCTGGAAAATATATAGCGGTTTTCTCTTTTTTTTACCAACAAGTCATCCTGATACAGAAGTTTTAACTGAACAGACTGGACTTTATGATGGGATATATTCTTTGTAAATGAAGAATGATCTCACACACGTGTAGCTAAAGAACTACTTCAAACTCCAAATACTAATGGCCATGGCTGGATTAATATGCGCAAGGTTCCTGGTACCAAGGTGAGCTGAGAGCCCCTGTAGACCACATGTCTGTGCTCATGTGGTTACACACAAATGTATTAAGAAGCTGTAGAAGAAGAAGGGAAAGCAGGGAAAACCAAATCTGCTGGTTCTTAGTTAAAACCTTTGTAGTTGCTGAATGTCACCACTGCAATACACGTTTGCTGTTTTCTGTTTGCCTTTTATGGCTTTTCACATCAACAGCAGAGAGCTGACAGGAACACATACAAACATTACATATTGAAATCAATATGACCAATAATACCACACATAAGGAGGAGGTTATGGTGGTCGAAGCGGTTGCAGCAACAAATAAAGTTGTGATGAAAGTATCAGCAGAGTAAGCAATCACAAGTCACAAGTGTCAGGTCATAATGGTCGTGCTGTACACCTTCATCAATATGATATTAAGTAGTCCAATGGTAGCTGCACGGCCGACCAATGAGTCAGTGATCATGATTAATAAAGGGAAACAGCTGATGCAGATCAGCTAATGTAGATTAAGTGTGACTTCACTGCTCTTTCTGAACTAATGCTATGCATTGAATAAAATACACCAATAAACAAAGTAACAAATCTAATGTGTAAGGTTTACGCAGGTCAGCTCAGTATGCAGGACTAAAATCTAGACTCACAGGACCTTAGTTAATGTTAGTATTGTATATAAGTAATATGAATGAATTGGAGTGGCATCTCTCTCTAATGCTAATACACTAACTAAAATAGCCTTCCTTGACATAGAATTGCTTTCATTGAAATTTTAATAATTTAATATAGAATTCTTCATCGTGAGGCACCAGGTGTTGAAATCCAGATTGTTTAGACTCAAAAGAATCAATGAAAAATAAAAAGAGGGCTATCACAGAGCTTGGTGCTGCTGACAAAATGTGCTCTGTGTTTCCTTATGATGAAGATGCTCTGTTATACGTAACACTGTATATCTCGCCTGTGTCCCTCTCCAAGGGCTCCACTGGTAAGTGTCTGAGCATTACGTTATCTCTTTTTCCAATATGCCTTTGTCCCTTTGCCAAAGGTTCCTAAGCAACCTGGAGTGTGATTTTGTTTTTGTGGCCCTCCTCTTTTCTTTCGTCTGTGTCTTGATCTGATGCTCAGTGTGAAAGACTTTATGACAGTGGAGGTTACTGTATTGATTTATTGTTTTTTCCTGTCTGACAATACTATCTTTTATCATACATTGATCCAGTCAGTATCATTCACCTGTAATGTGATAGATTAGACAAAGTTTATATATATTTCTCATGGCCTTCACACTGATAGACAACGGGCTGCTTTACCTTTGAAGTCCACGGCAAAGACTTCCATATACCCTTCGAATAATAGCCGGAGATACAGTATGTCCAGCTATTAGAGCAAGGCTGCAGCCATTCACAAGGCAATCTTTTATGCAATCAGTGGTGTTTGCTGTGTAAGAGAATCTTTTTACTTTAGCCTAGAAATACTTTGAAATGTTGGGAAATGTGCTCATCCGATTTATTTGCAGAGTTAGATGATTAGTGAGACAAGATTCGGATTGATACGACAGTCTGTACGGGAAATATGAATCTAGCAGCGGGTTAGCTTAGTTTGAAACAATAACAGAAAAGAGGTGGAAACAGCTAGCCTGGGGCTTTGTCCAAAGTTAACAGAGGTTACAACAGAGGTAAATCTATCCACCAGCATTCTCAATCACTAAAACATGCTTCATGAAAGTGGGATCCACTTGATCCTCGTTTCCTCATCACCTTCTTAGCACAGCAGGAGTCTTCTCTTGCAAATGTGTTCACACTTTTTTATTGGTTTGACCCTTTTTCAAAACATTTCTTAGACCTCATAGAAAGACTTGGATTAAGATTCAAAGACTTTATTGTCATATGCACAAAAACTAAAATGGCAGTGAAAAGTCCCAGGCTCCTCCAACAATGCAATATACAGTATACTTAAGACATTAACAAATAAATAAAAATAGTGCAATAAAATAGTGCAATAGACATAATGCAGCAAGTAAAATGCAGGCAAAACAAAAATATGTACATATATAATAAAAAAAGATAAAACAGACTGTCAAATTTGACTTTTATACTGTAATAATATATACATATGTGGATATGTGGAACAAAAGCACATGTGTACACTAAAAACTTATGTATGTAGTGACACTTCACAGAGCTCAGGAATTCCACCGCTGTGTATAGAGGTCCACCATGGATGGCAGCTCTGTCCTGGGGATGTGCAGAGCAGTTTTCACCCTCTGTAGAGTCTTACAGTTGAGGCCGCTGTAACTGTCATACCATGCCGTGATGCAGCCAGTCAGGATACTCTGGATGATGCACCTGTAGAAGTTGCAGAGCATCCTGGAGTGCATGTTGAACCTTCAGAGCCTGCGGAGGAAGAAGAGCTGCTGTCTCGGTGACTGATACAGGTGTGATGAGTCCAGGTCAGGGCCTCACTAATCTGATCCCAGAGGAACCAGAATCTGCTGACTCTCTCCACTATACTCCCATTGATGGGGGTGTCCCCCCCTCTCTGTTGCTTCCTCAAATCCACAATCAGCTTCTTAATTTTGCTGATGTAGAGATGGAGATAGAGATGGAGATGTGTGCCTTGCGTGAACAGGGAGCAGAGGAAAGGCCTGAACATGTAACCCTGAGGCGGGTTGGAGGTGGATGTGATATTTCCCACCTGCGTGGGGTCTGCCTGTCAGAAAGTTCAGGATCCAGTCACAGTGGGCGCTGGTGAGCCTGCGGTCCCTGAGCTTGATGACAAGCTTGGAGGGCAAAACGATGTTGAATGCTAAACAATGAACAGTGTTCTCACATATGTGTTCCTCTGATCCAGGTGGAGAGGGCAGTGTGGAGGGTGAGGGCGATGACGTCGTCTGTGGTCCTGCTGGTTCTGTAAACAAACTGCAGAGGGTTCAGTGAGTCAGGAAGGGTGTTTTTTGTCTTTTTAGGGACACGAATGATGGTGGACTGAGTGACCCATTGAAAAGGTCTGTGAACACAACAGCCAGCTGAACTGCACACACCTTGAGAGCACGGCCAGGGATGCCGTCAGGTCCAGGAGCCTTGTGTGGGTTAATCCTTTTGAAATATCTGCACACATCTGTTCTGGTTAAAACCAGTGGGCAGGGATCCTGAGCCTTCTGTACCTCCACAGCCAGAAGCATTCAAAACATGTATAACAAGTGTTCAGTTCATCTGGGAGAGACGGAGACACGTCCTCAGCGCTGCTCCTTGTCCTTTTATAGTCCATTATTGTTTTTAGTCCAGACCACATGTTCCTAGTTTTGGAGCCCTTGTAGTCAGACTCCACTTTGTCTCCACTATCTTCTTTTTGCACTGCTAATAGCTAATTTTCTTTGATTAACAGTGTTAAAAAAGAAAACCTCTATTCATATCAGCAAAAAGGTCCTTTCTATACAACGTGCCACCTCTTTTGTTATTATTTGCAAGCATGGAACAAAGAGGAAGCAGTTCAAACATTGTACCACAATGAATGTCCAATTTGTTGAGGTGCTTTTTATTTATTTATTATTATTTAATACATGTTATTATTTAAACATGTTTCATGAAATTATAGGTCTATTTCTCAAAACTCGAAACACAAAACTGAAAAACTTTGATAAACTTAAAACACTTCAATCAAAAATACTGTTTATAGCTATATGTCTTTGCTTCATGAGGCCAAGTTACATATTCTAAACACAATATCTAATACTAAGCAATCAAAAGGGAATATGTACACAAATGTGAGAGAGAGGAGAGACAGAGAGAGACAGAGAGAGAGGAGAGAGACAGAGAGAGAGAGAGAGGAGAGAGAGAGAGAGAGAGAGAGACAGAGAGAGAGAGAGAGAGAGAGAGAGAGAGAGAGAGAGAGACAGAGACAGAGACAGAGACAGAGACAGAGAGAGATTTTGATTTAAAAAAACAAAACACTATTTACAAAAATAAATGTAAACTCACAAACAGTTTACAAATAAAGTGCAAAGAAAATCCATTTCAGTTTTAAAATGTATATATATATATATATATATATATATATATATATATATATATATACACACTCCAGGCCATATTCTCCAGGCCGAAGAAGAATCTAGAGGGTGCATCCATCTCGGTGGCGTTTTGAAACCGGGACCGGACCAGTGCACCCTGTACTTTAACGTCTAGCAGGTCGGCCAAAGCCATTTTTTTTACTTTGAGGATTTCAATATATCCTCGATCTCCTGTGGACTCACTAATTCTTTCTAGTTCCACTATTTCACCCTCCAGGTCCCACCATTGCCTAAGACTACTAAAATAACCCTTCCTCTGTCTAAAAACACTCCAGAAATACATAAGGACCTGTCTAAAATGTTTATCAAAAGTTAAAACTGAGTTAAAATGCCAATATGCACTTTTTGGCTTTATGTTTCTAATAAAAACATTACATAAAAGCAAAACATTATCTGTAAAACCAGCCGGAATGATGCTGCACAGTTTAAAAATATTTAAATGATGTTTAAAACAATAAATACCATCCAACCTGGCTAAGGAAATCCTATTATCTTGGTGGTGAGACCATGTATATTGTCGATCATCTGCGTGCATTCTTCTCCATACATTCACCAGGGCATGGGAGTGGACCAGCTGTCTCAGAGCATTCTGGGACGCTGGATCTGCGTGATTGCGATCTAAAGATGCATTTTCTGTGCAGTTAAAATCCCCTCCCAAGAATAAAAAATCCTCCGAGACACAGCCATTTAAAACATCATTAACTTTTTGTAAAAACAGCTTCCTCTCTGCACCGATTGTTGGAGCGTACACATTTATAAAAACAGCTGTAAAAAGGTCAAACCTTGCTTTGACTAAAAGCAACCTCCCCTCGATAAAATGCTCGACCTCCAGTGAGACTGGAGTAAAAGACTTGGAGAAGAGGAAGCCCGCTCCTCTACTAAGAGAAGTGTTGTGGCTTAACATGACTTCCCCTTCCCACTCTCTCCTCCAGTCTATCTCATTAAAACTGTCGCTATGCGTCTCTTGTATAAAAAATACGTCAATGTGTTTCATCTTAGCAGTTTCATATATGTATGCTCTTTTCTTTTTAAACTCTGGCTCCATTCACATTTAAAACACCCAGTCTAAAAGTATCCATAGCAAGTGAGGTATTAAAAACAAAACTAAAAACAAATTAATTAGACATCTTCAACGTTTGCTTGTTTTTTCACTTTTAGCACAAGTTTCTTTAATCTAAAAACCTCCTGGTCAGTGAGGCCAGACTCCTCTCTTTGGCTCATATGGAGTCTGGCTGCGGTATTAAGAACCGCCAAATCTGGAAAGTATTCCTCCACTTTTACCCCATGTTGATTTTTTGTTTGTTGCAGAAAAACTTTAAAACTTTCAGCCGTATACATTTTTCTTTCTTGGCTTCTACTTAAATTAAAACCAGGGATGTCACTGCTGTCTGAGACACACACCTCTTCACTTGTACTTTCATCTGCTTGCCTCTGCTTTCTTAATGCCTGTCCCTCATCCCCAACTTTGCAGTTGCAGAGAGAGAGAGGGAGAGAGTCTGTTGGGGGTGCGCACACGCTTGTGGAGAACAAAGGGACATATAAAGCAAGAGCTTTGAGTCCTTATCTCTGTGTGTCGCTTAGTTAAAAAGACAAAATCATGAATTTTTGTGCGACCCTAACATGCATGATAATGGTGCTGTATTTAGAAGCATTTTTTCATGCCTTTATGATAGTGCAGTTTGTGAAAGGGGGAGAGAGAGAGAAGGGGAACGACATACAGCAAATGGCCACAGGTTGGACTTGAACCAGTGGCCACTGTGGCAAGGACTCAGCCTTTGTATATGGGACGCCTGTGTTGAGCTACCGGGATGCCCATTTTAGAAGCATGTTAGTGCTGAGACACTGAGACAAATGTATAATTTGTGATATTGGGCTGTATAAATAAATTTGATTTGATTTGCATGCAACTCTGTCTGTGTAGACCAGCGGTCGGGAACATATGGCTCTTTCGATGACGAGATATGGCTCGCAGACAATTTTGAGCTGACATTTTTTAACATGATTTTTTAACAAGTAATACATAATTATACTGTGTCATTTAAAGTAAAACATTTATCAGCAGATTTTGTATTAGTTCTGCTCCGTCTCTGACTGTAACTGTGTGTGCGTGTGTGTGTAGGGGGCGGAGCCCTGCCCTTCGCGAAACAGCAGAGGAAAAACTGCACAAAGCAAGCAGTAAACCAGGGGTGTCAAACTCAATCACAAAGAGGGCCAAAATTAAGGCATATTTCAGAAGTCGATATGAATAGATTTGAACTACAAAGAGACGCAAAACAACTCCAAAGAGACGCAAAAAGGATTTAAAATATCCAAAAAGAGACTGGAGCTGCTGCCCCCGTGACCCGATCCCGGATAAGCGGTAGACGATGGATGGATGGATGGACAAAGAGACGCAAAATAACTATAAAGAGACTAATAATACTTATAAATAAATTACTTATAAGAGATGCAAAACGACCATAAAGAAATGCAAAATTACAACAAAGAGACTTAAATTGACCAAAAGAGATGTTAAACGACCACAAAAAGGACACAAAATAACTGGTAAATAAATGGTGAGAAAAAGTCTCTTCACCTACTGTCGTTCAACAAGCTTCATGGAGAGGTATGAAATGGTCACTAACAATGACAAGTGGAAGTAATCGGAAAGTATTTGTGAATGAACAGTATTTCTATTACAGAAAATTAATTCAGATGTTGAGTATGATATGACTCTGTTGTTTTACTGGTGGAATTAGAGCTGTGGAAATGTACAACAAATGACAATTTGATAGACAACTGGTAAACATGGAGGAAGTTTACATGAATAGAAAATTAAAACAGGAGCAGATTAGAAAACAGGGTTCTAACTGAAATATGATGACTCAATCAATTGAAGAATCAATAGTCATTTCACGCAACTTTAATGTACTTCCCAATTACTGGGAGAAAGTGACTGTCATCTTCAACTGTACTATTCACAACACGCCCACAGCCCCTTTGTGCTTTTGAAAGAAAACCTGACCTTGATTCACGAGTGGGAATCATGTTCAAAGCAAAAGCAAACTGATGACATCTTCAGGAAGAGACAGAGCAGTGTGGGCAAAAGTCTCCTAAAGATCTTCTATCAGTCTGCAGTAGCCAGTGCTCTGTTCTTTGCTGAGGTGTGCAACGTCAAATGTACCTCTGTTAAAGATAGAAAAGTCACCGGAACATCACATGACAGTAATTTGGATTATGTTCACTGTTTTTTCCCTGTTGACAAATGAATGACAAATATCGAGATGCAGTGGTGAACAGAATGTCTTAGAGAAAATAGAACTGACTACACAAACATCCTCAACCAAGCTCTACAAATAACACAGAAAACACAACACATAATGACTAATGGTTGTGCACATTGACTCTCAGATAAACCATGCTGAACATATGGATACACTATGTAGTTATTATAGTATCACAGTAAGTATCACAACATAATGATCTTATTTCTCTGTACCATAGAGCTGCATTACTGTCTAGAAACTATCAAAAACACATCACTGAGCCACACTGTGGTACTGGGTGACATGTTCCTTCATAACCATGAACACACACACTAGTTTATTTTCCGCAATCCAACATACACCGTCCTGTTGCCTCAAATTCTCTCTAGAGCTCCAAACATGTATTAATCTGCTACCGTTTTAGGAAATTACTGAGCCTTTAAAAAATGAACTGATGTATTTGTGAGGTGTTTTCCTGTCTTCGGTAGGAACTAATAGGCTTGGAGTTGAGAGCCATAGAAAGAGGAATCAGAAAGTATGGAGAGAAGGACTAACACAGTGTTGGTTTTGGTCTTTTCATGGGATTTACGGACAATAAGAAAAATATAGAATAGCACCACACATATTCTTTAAAGATGTTGTTTTCTGTTGTTATTTGTCTTAATAGATTCATATCAGACAAGCCTCCAAGCCTTTAAGAGCCCGTTAACAGCGGACAATAATAAAACACATTTTTTTTTCTTCTGTATCTAGCACTTAAATTGGGCTGGCTTATTGAAAGCTATTGCACTGCACTTAAATTATTTCACCTATTTGAAGCTAATGTACTTAATGTTCGGAGTTGTATCCTCATAATTGTTTGCACTTATTGTAAGTCGCTTTGGACAAAAGCGTCAGCTAAATGAACTGTAATGTGATGTAAACTGATAATACTGATGTTTTATAATCTCTCTATTATTACACAACCTTTTGTTGAAGAGGACCACCTGAAATCATCTGAAGACTCATCCACGATAGCACAAACCTGAGAGATCCACAGGAAATACAGTAAGAAACACAGGTTGAATCAAAGGATGACATTTGAAATCCATGTCAACAGTGCAGTCCTTAAAGCAGAAATCTAGGGCTGTTTTTTTTTAGACATTTAAATTACCATACTTTTTGTACTGTATTCAAATCAGGTTATCCAGTGTTTAACTGTTGTCTTACGTGAGGTGACTCAGTGAAGAGGAGGATCTCTGAGCAGCAGCCACCTGAAAGCAGCAGCTTCCGGTCCAGCAAACCAAATAAGACTCTGATGCTTCCTGCTCACCTCCTGAAGGACAAGGCGATGTTTGTTTCTGCTGTTTCTCCAATAAATGATTAATCCACTCCTCAGGCTTTTTACATACACTCACTCCCTCACTCAGTCTCTCACTCTCTTCTCGCTCACACACACACACACACACACACACACACACACACACACACACACACACACACACACACACACACACACACACACACACACACACACACACACACACACACACACACAGCTAATTAGAACATGATCTCATTAGAGTCAATTCGAGCACGATCCAACATACAGCCTGAAGTTGCTCCTTAAGAAACCTGGTGTCCTCCTACCAAAACAACTTTGTAGTGGCAAAACAAAGGATACTTGGATTAAGGGAAAGTGTGTTCTTAACCCATGGTTAAACAAGGAATATGCAAGCTAATCTAAATGGTGTTATTGATAAAAGATATGCGGAGCAGGTACCTCAGCAGTAGTAGCAGTAAGGAAGTGGAAGTGGAAAAGTGTGGTACAGAGTATCTATCGTCCCAGAAAAGGTGGTGTTTGATTGTGGTACCACGTTTAAAGGGCCTACGAAATGATATTTTGTCAGTGTTATTTGGCTTGGTATATGATAGAAGTTGCATATCTATTGTGAAATGTGCCATATATATATTTTTAATATGTATGTAATATGTAATATGTATTCGTAATAAATATCGATCATAACAGCATAAAAATGACTTCCGCTAACAGCAATTGATCGCTGCGCCGAGAGCATTCACTTCGGCAATGTTCGGGTGATGACGTCACAAGTAGAACATAGCCGCCGACAGTGTTTGTCTGCGTTGAAGCGTCCAGCAAAGACTGCTGTCAATTATTACGAGAAAGATTTGAATTGTGAAGCGATGTGTTGTATGGGGATGTGGTGCCGTCTCCAAATCTAGCTTTCTGTGGCCAAAAGATTCTAAAATGTCGTGTTTATGGACAAGACAAGTGCGTCGATGAAACCGATGATTTGTGGGCAGCACTTTGAGGTAGGCTGTCTGCAGCACCCAAACATCCAGACACTTTGATTTGAATCCTGAGTGATCGGTTATGCAGGTTATGTTTGCACCATGTCCCTCATATCCATTGAATTCCTCCATGACATCCTTTTCTTGGCAGCAGCTCTTCAATTGCTTCTATAATTGTACAGTTTTCACATGTACACACAAAGGAAGAATGGTAAGGACATGTACACAATATGCAATATTCAGAAAAAAGGCCAACATTAACGTCATCTTAATTTCATACTATTTATATGCCTGTGTTTCACGACAGGCTCGTAAGCAGCTCATAAGCCTGTTATGGTCGTACGGAGGTCGGATCTATCTAGTAGCAACTTGTTACCCGTTTCACGTAAGTCTCGTAAAGTTACGACATCGCAACTTCCATGAACATCTGGTAAGTGTTCCGGCTACTATAGCCAGCCGTAAGACGCTCGTCAGTGGGCAGACTATACTTTATAAAACAGCGCTGTCCTCCGGTCTGTTTGTTAGCTAATAGCTAATGCTTTATATACAGCCTCGTAATATATGACGTTTGACATAAGACACAACGATAGAACCTCAACCGCAGAAACTTCGAGTAAAAAAACAAGTTATCAAGTTGTGTCCAAGTAGAGAAATAATTGAATATTTAGCTATCAAGCAATTTGCGGACAACTAGTCGGGTTCATAACAATTCAAGGAAACCAAGCTATCGACTCAATATAGGATAGCTTGTGATCTATTTACGATCGAGGATAATGTTACGTTTTATTATGATGTAATCACTATTTATTGGGAAGTTCTATGAACTATAGTCAAATGTATTAATACCTTTAATACCTTTAGTCTGTGTTCTGTTGCCGCACAGGATCGCCGCCAAATCCAGGATCACCATCACCATCATCCGCATGTTCGCTCCCGTCTGTGTCTCCATCTTGAATACGGTGTCTCGAGCTGCTGTGTTTCCAGCACGTTAAACTCACCCGCATGAGCTAAATCCACGACACCGGCATCCTCTTCAATAAACTCCTCTTCTTGAAGGTGCAACAAGTCTATTGACGACTCACTGTCACTCGATTCTGTGGAAATATCCAAGCCAGAGTCCAACATCGCCACGTCTGCCGTGCTGTCTGTGTATTCAACTGGTGGACTGTGTTCTACTTGTGACGTCAGAACACGGTGTCGGGTGTTTCCGGTAGCGGCAATGTAAACATCGGTGGTCAACATACTAAATCGTGATTTATTAAATACTGCGATCATTGTGTCATTAATAACACATCATTTTACACCATAAGTAGCATTTACTATCATCAGTAGAAATTCACGTTTATCATTTCGTAGGCCCTTTAAAGAAATATTGTTAAACAGAGAACTATTTCAAGGTCCCAACCTCACCAGTTCACTGCTTGGGGTTCCAACTCGTTTCAGGCAGGAGCCTGTACCATTTATGGGTGATGTACGTGCTATGTTTCATCAGGTGATGGTCGCCGAACAAGAAAGAGTTTACCTTTGTTTTCTCTCGTGCCCAGAAGAAGAATTTAACAGTGAGATCTGGAATCACAGAATGACTGTGCATCTGTTCGGGGGTGTTTCACCAACCAGTTGCGCTAGCTATGCACTGAGGAAAGCCCCAGATGAGAGCAAGTCTGAATTTTCTTCTGAGACTGTTCAAGCTGTTGAGCACATTTTTTATGTGGAAGACTTGGGCTCAGAAAAGTAACCCATGCAAATAGTTGAAGATCTTAATGCTCTCTGTAAAAGAGGTGGTTTCGTTTTGGAGAAATAGATCAGCAATAGTTGGGCAGTGTTGCAGACGTTTGCAGAAGACCAGAGCTAGGACCTAGATAGAGATAATCTTCCTATTAAGAGAGCTTTAGGTCTGCTTTGGTGTGTTGAGTCAGACTCCTTTAGGTTCAAAATGAAAGTGAAACAGCAGTCTCTAACCAGACGTGGCATGTTGTCCACAACCAGCTCAGTGTATGATCCTTTGGGTATTTTGGCCCCAGTCATTTTTTCTGCCAAGATACTGCAACAAGAGCTCTGCAGGAGAAACTGTAGATGGGATGATGATACCAGATATTGTAAATCAGTAAAAACGGTGGTTGGTAGACATTAAGGTACTGGCATCACTCAAAGTGAACAGATGTATAAAGCTGAAGGACTTTGGTGAGCCCATACACAGCCAACTACATCCCTTTGCCGATGCCAGTGAAGATGACTATGGTACTGTAACTTACATTAGGCTACAGAACTGCAGAAGCAATGTTCATGTTGCTTTCCTATTGGTAAAGGCCAGAGTTATGCCACTGAAAACTGTAACCATTCCACGACTGAAGTGAGAGCTTCAACTTCAGTTTGACAAACCTGTGTTTTGGACAGACAGTGCTTCAATTTTGAAGTACGCTTTGGATCACGGCAAAAAGAGATATTTCAAGACCATCCCAATTGAAAGATTAACCCAGCCGATGTGACATTCAGAGGAATGAAGGTGACTGACTTTCTAAAGATCTACAGTTGGCTTGAAGGTCACACTTTTCTTTGGAAGTCTGAGAAAGATTGGCCAACAAATTATGGCGGTGATGTCATAGTGGATTCTGATGATCCAGTAGTCAGAAAGGATACCTCAGTGAATTTCATTGTTAACGATACACTTAATGCTAGGGACCATCTCATGAGTTACTTCAGACTGGAAGAGGCTCAAAGTGTCGGTCGCTGGTTTCTCAGACTGAAAACTATTTTGTTGGATCTCAGACATGGGAGAAAGAACTTGAATGCCTCGGAAAATGCACACACTGGAAAGACTAAAGGCTAAATCAACCCAAGGAGTACCACCTAAAGATCTGCAAGAAGCGGAGTTGGCTATCATGTGTTATGGCCAGCAGGAGGAAATATTTTCCTTGTGAACTAAAAAAAGGGAACAGTGAGCAGACAAAGTTCCATTTATAAACTGGAGATGATTTGGGAAGACAGACTCCTAAGAGTTGGAGGAAGATTAGGGAAAGGAGCAATGCCTTTGGAGTTAAAACAACCTACTATCCTCTCCAAAGAGCGACATATTTTCACGCTTATTCTCAGAGATATTCACCAACTATTAGGGCACAGTGGTCAAAATCATACACTGTTTGTACCACTGAGAAAGAAGTATTGAATAACAAATGCCAACCCGGCTGTAAGGAAGATCATATCTGCATGCAGCTTTTGCAGACAGAAGAGCTATGGCGCAAAAGATGGCAGTTATTCCAAAGGAGAGAGTTATTCCAGATCTACGTTCATTCACCAATGTTGGAGTAGACTATTTTGGACTCCTTATTTTGGAAATAAGGAGAGGCAGAACAACTTGCAAATGGTACGAAGTGATATTTACCTGCTTAACAAGTAGAACAGTTCAATTGTAGGTGGCAAACTCGTTTGAGACCGACGCATGTATGAATGCTTTATGTCGATACATCAGTAGGAGAGGTCAAGTTGTCCATATCAAGTTAGACAATGGAACCAACTTCGTCGGAGCAGAAAGAGAACTGAGAGAGCTGCGTTGAATAAGGGGAAGATTCCATTAGTTCTTCATCCAGCTGGAGTTGAACGGGGTATCAATCCCCAGCAGGATCTCAACAGGGACGTGCGGTCAGGGGAGGCAGAGCATGCATATGGCGTGTGCCTGTTGCTATCTCTCGGTATGTCGCCAATGTAATGTTTACAGACACTTTTATTATGCGTCCTGACTTTCCATAGTCCAGTTAATGTATTTAAGGTATGTGTGTAACATATTTAGTCTTGCAGGTGTGACATAAAACCCAGTGACGTGCGGTGAGGTTCATGGCTGGGGGAGCACAAATATATGAACCCAACTGAGTAGCTTATTCACCATTTTCTTGGCATTGAACATTGACTACTGGTTATTTTTCAAATCTCATATCAGCATTCTTTATACACACACACACACACACACACACACACACACACACACACACACACACACACACACACACACACACACACACAGGTAAGGTACATATTTGGCCAACCCTCCATAGCGTTTTTAGTCTGATGCTTTGATTAATTTTAATACAGACTGCACTATTAACAAAATACATTTTATTTAAGGTCAAAATGTTGTTTTTAATTTAAATATTGGATTGTTTTATCTTAGTCAGATGCCATTTTCAATAAAATTGTGGTCTTACCTTTACTTGTAAAATCTTCCATTTTTTGCCGTCAGTCGGAGAAAAAAACTAAACTAAACGGACTGCTACAGTGCACCTGACTCTGGTGTTAGCTAGCAGTAGCTTGTTGGTGCTTACCGTCTCTGCGTAGAAGAACGGCAGCAAAATGAACCTGTGGGCTCACGTGCGCCCTCTTCAGTGCGGCAGTGTACTGTCTGCCTCACCTGGTGTTTTTTCACTGGTTTTATGTCACATCAGCAAGACTAAATATATTACACACATACATTACATACAAGCGAGGAACCATCCAAGCTGTGTACAGCAAGGGTGGGACCCTGCTGACTTCAACTGAGAAGGTTATCGGCCGGTGGAAGGAGCACTTTGAGGAACTCCTGAATCCGACTAACACGCCCTCTATGGTTGAGGCAGAGCTGGAAGCTGATGGGGGATCATCGTCAATTTCCCTGATGGAAGTCACTGAGGTGGTCAAACAACTCCACAGTGGCAAAGCCGCAGGGGTTGATGAGATCCGTCCAGAAATGCTGAAGGCTATGGGTGTTGAGGGGCTGTCTTGGTTGACACGCCTCGTCAACATTGCGTGGAAGTCTGGGACAGTGCCTAGGGGTTGGCAGACCGGGGTGGTGGTTCCCCTATTTAAAAAGGGGGACCAGAGAGTGTGTGCCAACTACAGGGGTATCACACTTCTCAGCCTCCCTGGTAAAGTCTACTCCAAGGTACTGGAAAGGAGGGTTCGGCTGGTAGTCGAACCTCTGATTGAAGAGGAACAATGCGGATTCCGTCCTGGTCGTGGAACAACGGACCAACTCTTCACTCTCGCAAGGATCCTGGAGGGGGCCTGGGAGTACGCCCATCCGGTCTACATGTGTTTTGTGGATCTGGAGAAGGCGTATGACCGGGTCCCCCGGGTGATACTGTGGGAGGTGCTGCGGGAGTATGGGGTGAGGGGGTCACTTTTGAGGGCCATCCAATCCCTGTACGCCCAAAGCGAGAGTTGTGTCCGGATACTCGGCAGTAAGTCGGACTCGTTTCCCGTGAATGTTGGCCTCCGCCAGGGCTGCGCTTTATCACCAATCCTGTTCGTGATTTTCATGGATAGGATATCGAGGCGTAGTCGTGGAGGAGAGGGGTTGCAGTTCGGTGACCTGAGGATCTCATCGCTGCTCTTTGCAGATGATGTGGTCCTTATGGCATCATCGGTCTGTGACCTTCAACAGTCACTGGATCGGTTCGCAGCTGAGTGTGAAGCAGTTGGGATGAGGATCAGCACCTCCAAATCTGAGGCCATGGCTCTCAGCAGGAAACCGGTGGATTGCCTACTCCGGGTAGGGAATGAGCCATTACCCCAAGTGAAGGAGTTCAAGTACCTCGGGGTCTTGTTCGCGAGTGAGGGGACAATGGAGCGAGAGATTGGCCGGAGAATCGGAGCAGCGGGGGCGGTATTACAGTCACTTTACCGCACCGTTGTGACGAAAAGAGAGCTGAGCCAGAAGGCAAAGCTCTCAATATACCGGTCGATCTTCGTTCCTACCCTCACCTATGGTCATGAAGGCTGGGTCATGACCGAAAGAACGAGATCACGGGTACAAGCGGCCGAAATGGGTTTTCTCAGACGGGTGGCTGGCGTCTCCCTTAGAGATAGGGTGAGAAGCTCAGCCATCCGTGAGAGACTCGGAGTAGAGCCGCTGCTCCTTTACGTTGAAAGGAGCCAGTTGAGGTGGTTCGGGCATCTAGTAAGGATGCCACCTGGGCGCCTCCCTAGGGAGGTGTTCCAGGCACGTCCAGCTGGGAGGAGACCCCGGGGAAGACCCAGGACTCGGTGGAGAGATTATATCTCCTCACTGGCCTGGGAACGCCTCAGGATCCCCCAGTCGGAGCTGGAGGATGGGGCCCGGAGAAGGGAAGATTGGGGTTCCTTACTGGAGCTGCTGCCCCCGCGACCCGATTCCGGATGAGCGGTGGACGATGGATGGATGGACATTACATACATTAACTGGACTATGGAAAGTCAGGACGCATATGCAGCCGCAGGATGCAGCTCGCATCTCTCCCTGTAGAGAATACGCAAATTCAGCGATTTTGACTATAAAAATTATCAATATTATTGGAATCATACAGAAAATGCATTTATAGCACAGACCATATATATATAGTGGACAAATATAATTTTTTATTTTATTTTATTGTTATTTGTTTTTTTACTTTTCATGATGACATGATGCCACCCCTGACCGCACGTCCATAGATCTCAAGATCTCCCAAAGAGTCATGTGTGAAATAGAAGCCATTCATAACTGTCGTCCAATCACCAAGCTGTCTGACGATCCAAACAATGTGGAACCTCTGACGCCAAATCCTCTTCTTCTATTCCTGTTCTTGGTTTTTCCTGACTAAAGGGGCCTGATGCATTCTGTCATGTACTTTGTATGTTGATTGAAAAGCTGTTTGATTTGGGCAGTAATTCAACAGGAAAATAAACAAGTATTCAACTGGAAACCTTCATCAGAGACGGTAATCAGTGCGTCAATTATGTCAATAGTAAAGCGGCACCTCACTGGCTTAAAGCGTTCGCTTAGCCTCTATAGATGCTATCAGCAGACCGAGAGTACAGTTGAAAAGGTCTGTGAAGGTGGGAGCAGGGTCTGCTTCTTCAGCAAGAACCAACATTGGGTAATTGAGGCATAGGTAAAAATCAGAGGGACATTAAAAACTAAAAGTGATTAAAGAGGGCATTAAATTCCAAAGGGAACAAGCAACAACCAGCAACACAGCATTATCCCATTATGGGGATGACCTGGCAACAGATTTCCACTGACAGCTTGCAGATCAAGAAAAAGGTGTGATTTCTAAAATCCTATATGGTTTGAGAGTAAGGTCTCTTAGCTCTACACTGGTTACAGCAGATGAACAGCATGCTATTAGATAAAGTATACAAGAACAACACACAATTAACAACTAAACAGCAGACAGAGCACAGTCAACCATAGAAATGCCTGTTTGGATAGTAATCAGGTTGGTCCTGATTTGTTACTGACTGATTCCTGACAAACTACTCACATATCATGTTGAACCATATTGTAAAGTGTTTATCTTTTAAATGTATGATAAAATTACATTCATTTTCACAAAATGATGTGGTTGGTCCGTTTTGCTTTCACACCACAAAAACCATAACAAGGTCACTTGAAAGCAGGCTGAGATCCAACCTCTTGGTCCTGTTGTTTGGTCTGCACATGATCCCAAACGAACCGAACCAAATGGGCAAACACGCCACACGCCACAGTTTGTTTGAACCGGACGAATGAAGGTTAGGTTTGATTTATACTGATCAACAACCCTATAACCCCATGAGGAAGAAAAAAATGTACTTCAAAAACATTTCAACATTGGCCATATAATGGACAACGAGATATTGTTCTCATACGCATGCACCCACGCACGCACGCACGGACACAAACACAAACAATACTCAACGATGTGTGTGGCCTTGGGTTTCATAAACGCTTCCTGTTTGAGTAGCCTTGTTTGCTTTCACATTCCCCAGTAACCTGGAGACACCTGCATCTTACATAGAACACAAGCTTAATACTCCCACACATGTTGTTGGACACACACACACACACACACACACACACACACACACACACACACACACACACACACACACACACACACTTGTGTCATGATTTACAGCACAACTACACAGAAACACAGATAATAACTTTGAATTGTTTGTCTTTGGTTCAATGACCATGAAATAATAAACGTCCTCATTTTTTTTCCATTTCCCAGCTCTCATTCAGCAACATGCGTATATATGTCTATAAACACTCATCACACCATGACATGACAGAGTGGCTGACAAAGTGCTTGATGCTTAATAGGTAAACTCTCCATAGGCTTTTCCATGCATCATCATTATGTAGGGGAGCTGTGTTCGCGTGTCTGTGTGACGATGATGATGACATCATCGTCACACAGACACGCGAACACAGCTCCCCTCCATCCAAGTGAGGTGAGCGTACAAGCGACAACAACACCGCCAACCTGAGTTCTACACTTTATCTGGTGTGAAGGTAACCATAGCAGCCGTTGAGAAAAGCTGCCATCACCGCCATAAATAAACCTTCTTGATGGGTGGAGGACGACTTTATTGTCACCTCGTTGAGTAGATAGACAAAGTGACTCATAAGGCTGTGGCGATGCTGATAGGCTGGGGAAATCTTTAAATGTTTTAATATAAGATCATGTAACTTTTTCATTGACGTCATTTTCCACTTGAAATTATGATATGAAAGCAGAGTTTTTAGAGTTGGATTCAGAGTTGATACTGTAGAGGCAGGGATCATGAACAAGGTGAAATAGTTTAGCCAAGTAATGTAGTTCTGAAAAGCAGGCCTCTGGACATTTGTTTTAAAGGCAACTCAAAGCTATTGTGCTTCAAACCAAGGCAGCCTTGAATAGAACTGAATGGACATGCTTTCTACCAAACAAAAGTGTGTGAAAAGGCAGCCTTCACACTGATTAAAACAATGCTGGTGATGGTGGACGGTGACAGACTCCTTGTGCAAAATTACTGACATGCTGCTATCAGAAATCCAACTTTGTGACCAATATGCTGCTCTCAAAAACATTGTTTAATGAGGGATATTGTCCTAAAAAATGACTTAATTAAAATATAATTTCCTAAAGGTATACTATAATGTCTTCGGAAATACATTCTGAAGGACCTAAAAACTGAGGACAGAACAGTCTTTAAGTCACCCCACAATATGAAAGGACTCAACAACACAAACAACATAGGCCTACTGATGATTTTGCTATTCTTAGAGTCTTGCTGCTAGGGGACTAAAATATATGTATGTCAGGATGGCACTATGATTGGAACAGGTCTTTGAATCAACAAATACTCTACCTATCTTTTTCTGTGATTTAATGTTGGTGCTGGAGGAAAGGCCATGTTGTGCAAAGGGTAAATACACTCAAAAAACAATGTTTATGAGTTCTATGTATTACTTGTCTAAGAAAGAACAAAAATGAGTACACAACATGCTCAACTCACACTGTATGTGGAAGCACTGCGATTTTCAGAGAATCGCTGCCCTGTGCGTTCGTTTTCCCCACATTTAAACCAATTGGGCCATTCACACACATCTTCAGCGATAAAATCGGCATCTGGTCTATTTTCTACATTGAGCGAATCTGACAAGAAAACATACTAATAATATACTATAAGCGATATAAATGATATATTATATATGATATAAATCCATGAACTTGTTTTTGACTTTCCTCCCCTCTCTCCTTGCTGTTTTAATGGAGGCCCGCTCCCTTTCATTCCTATGGAAGTTGCTCAGTGGTGCAAGAAGCCGGCTTCAGCTATTAGTGCATTTTATAACTTTCAAGAGCTAATGATTTAAATAAGGGCTATTCAAGTGTTTGTAATGGGAAGTTAATTGAAAAACCTGGAATTGTATTAAAAAGTATGAACCTCCCAGTTTCATACTTTCTAATACATTTCCAGGTGCAAATTAGCATTAGCATTAGTTCAAGAGGTTTGAACAGTGTCTTTATTTTGAAATGTAGGCTACCCATATTTTGACAACATGGTCTCACACAAGAAAGTGTCGACCAGCATACATCTTGATGTTGTTTGTTTGATATCCCTCTTCAGTTTCTCTTCCTGAAGTTTCTGAATCTGAATCGAGGGTCTAAGGCAGGGGTATTCAACTAAAATTCTAAGAGGTCCAGTTAGAGAAGATTTCTGCGAGCAAAGGTCCGGAGCATCATAATGTCTAACGTGCATTATGATTTAGTGTGATATATATTGAAGCAGCCTAGTAGCTGTATCAACGTCTGCACATAATCAGCAACTGACTGTCAAATCTAATAAAGAAAGTTCAATTTAAAAACATTTAGACAATATTTATTGTCACTTAACATTGAACTATACAGATATATATATAATACTGCAGATATGTATAATGTTCTTCTCGGGCTGCAATTAAAAATAAAATTGAGAAAATAAATAAAATAGCTTTTGAAAAATTGTGCTTCTTAAAATAAAGTGCTTAATCTTAGAAAAATAAAATAAAGTGTAGCAGCAGCTTGAGTTTCCCTTTTTCTTTAAGTGTTTCACATCTTGATTTAACAGTCTCAACCAGTGTTAGAATAAATCAGTCTCAACACATCTTAACAATTTAACAGTTTAACGCAGGATAGCACATCCTGGGTTAAATTTTCCCTGTGGCTGATGATGCTGACAGGTGGCCTATTTGCTTTATTTTGTCACAAATCAAAATCACATTGGGCTCTGAGTGCTTATTTTCTGTGCCCTCAGTTCAGACTTGAGTGGGTATGTTTGGTCAAAAACGTTGCACTTTGTCTCATAGTGGCGTTTCACATCACCACTTTTAATGAGCACCACGGTCTCTGAGCATATGAGACACACTGGTTTTGTGCTCCCAGTGGGAAGGATGAACATGAATGAGTCTGTCCATTCTAGGTTGAAAGCCCTGTTGACTTTTCTCTTCTTGGAGAGCGCCATGAGTAGTTATTTTATAACTCGTCTTTCTGTCTATCACTCGCCTCTCACCTCTCATCTGTCTGTATTCAGAGTCACAATGTTTGCCGGTTGGAATGCACAGATTTGATTGGCTGAGAAGCATCACGTGGGATGGCTGTGAGTTTCCTGAACCGCTAAACCAGTGCCGTAACAATGAGAAAAGCTGCGCCGGTTAAAATAGAAGTGCCCCGTCAAAATTGAAAATCCCTTAATAATTGATTGACTATTGGTCCGGGTCCGGATAGGTCGATGTCTGGGTCCGGACTCGGACCGCGGTCCGCCTGTTAGTGACCCCTGGTCTAAGGACAGAGGGTGTCGTATGTTGAACAGATTGAAAAGCCCCTCGAGGCAAATTTATGATTTGTAAAATTGGGTTATAAAAATAAGATTTACTTGCCTTGACATTTTTCCGATAGGCCTATTACATCCTCACGTCACCCTTTGAGAAGCAGAGGAAGCAATATGAAGAAAAATAACAAAATTCCGTGTGACAACCAGTTGGGAGTCATTCCTCGAATACAAGGGAATCTGGGAAAGACCAATGGAAAGACTGGAAGGGGAGAGATTATCCACCAGTCAACAGAATTGCAGACTGCCTCTTTGATGTCAAGTTGACTCTAGATAAACCTACACAGACACAGCTTTTTACTTATATGCAAGTTAAGCAAGCACCGTTGACTCTGTCTCCCATTGTCGGATATTTAACTATATAAACAATACACATATTGGATTTTTGTGTTTGCTGGTTCATTTGATGCTTTTAAGTGACTGTAGTAAACTGTATAATGAGCAACTTTATCATCTGTTTCCAGGACTTCATTTTCAAAGTAATAAACATTGCTGGAAAAAGCCGCAAGAAATTAGACAGCTTTCTTATAAAAGATAAACTCAAATAAATAAATACATTCAATCTTTGAAAGGCTCAGGTGTGTCTTTCAAATCGACAATCCACCAAAGGTAAATGATGGCAACTTAATAATGTCACCATAGAAGGCTTTATTTATCTAAAGGTGCTTGATCGTCTGAGGGGTCCGATACATGTATAATGCTGATGCCACTCAGCACTATACAGACAATTTATTTTCTAATTCTCCTTCAATGGCAGACACATCCGCCTTCTCTGTTAATCCTGTTGTATATTGGAGTAAGATAACAATGAGTTTCCATTATTGTGAAACTCACTAATAAATGATGCATCAAACAGTCACCTGCTTGACTTCCCACGTTTCCTTTGTGTGGCTCTGACGCAGCGTGTCGCTCAGACTTCCTGCAAGGCGCCTAAAAGCATTTAGTAATTTCCTCTCCTGCAGCATGGACTTTCCCTCCACACTCAATCCCAACAAGATCACATAGAAATCCCTGCCGGATGCTAAACAGCAGGACTTCACTTTTGTTCATGCTATGCTGACTATTTAAGTGAGTGACCCCACATGACAAAGGTCTCTGTCAAACACATTCTACCCTTTAAAAGTGAACGAAATTGTTGTTGTTGATGTTGGACTATCATCCTCAATAGTGGTAGTTCCCTTAATATTATCAGGAAATAGGTCATCTTTAACTTCTTACACTCTTGATTTCCCCATAAACGTACACTATGTAATTTTCTGCCACTAGGTGTCTGTCAATCAAAACACTAACAAAAGACTCTTCACCATCATTGCTGTCATTGCAGTTATCTTCTCCCGGTTAGGCTTACTTAATTATTAATTGTTCAGAAGGTTTTTAACAGGATCCGAGTTATCTGCAGAGGTCTCTTCTTCTCCAAAACCAACAGATCCAATTGCAAGTTGCTAGTGTCATGGGTGTGACTTAATATACTTAAAATAATCCAATAATTCCTACTGGGGAGTTGTGCAGACCCAAAACATCATGCAGACAGAGGTGAAGATTAACAATTTATTTATTTATTATAATCTAAAACAGATTAAAAAACACAGGTCTCTTAAAATACATAAAATGTCTCAGCATAAAAAGAGTCCAGTGTCCAATCCAGCTCTGAGAAGTTCTGCTTTAGCTTTGGCCGCGTAGACTTGCGTGGCCTCTGCTCCCCTACCGCTTCGTGGCGTCTCCGAATGGCAAATACAGAAGGCGAAAGCAAATCAACAGACTTATCTGTCTTATTCTACTCCTGCATCAATGGTTACTTTTGGTAGGGTTTAATAGCTATTCAAACTAATAGGGGTGAGCCAAAAATAATCTGTTAACTAAATGCACTGCAAACATACAAACTAAATGTCCATGCAAATAAAGTAAATATACTGCAAACAAATCAAAACAAATGCAAAGGAACCAAATGTATCACACAAAAAATAGGAGAAAAGAACAAACACAAAAGTAGGGTTTTTTTCTATTCAGTATAGCTCATATCAATTTATCCAATGCCTTTGCTGCATGGGCTGGTATTGCTTCCTCACATTTCACTATTAACAAGAAAATATTAACGCAGAACTTAATTGGAGGAGGGGTGATGCGCACATTCACCCCTCTGCTTTCCCACTGCAACGACCAGCGGCTGCAGCATGCCACGTATGCTGAGCTCCGTCTGCTTCCCTCTGCCTCCTGCTGGGTGTCGGCTGTTCTCTCGGCTTTTCCCCCCTTCTTGTTTATGACCAAGCAATAGACTAGCGTCTTCTGGTCTCCTCTCTATTTAACAGCGCCTGTGAGCCCTGCTTTTTATCCAGGTGAGCCCCCTGTGCTCTTCCTAATTAACTAATAGGAGACAGGTGGAGAGCACCTCTACAGAGCCCAGCGCACCAATCACTACACATTCACCCCAAATGTCTTTCCAAGTCAGGAGTGAAAACCCTGTGAAAGCCCTTAGAGTCCCCACCTAAGACAGCACCACCACCAGGACCAGCCATTACATATATCCCCACACAAACACCATCACCCTGTAACACTATCTTACGTTATCATGTTCTAATGGTCGTGCTACTCAGCTGCAGGCAAATTTTTACTTTGTGTAGAAATGGCAGTGTTTTTTTTCACAACATGTTGAACCGTGTTGAAGCGTGGAGGTTGGTTTATGATTACAAGCTTGTTACATGTTACGGTCACTATCCACTTTAGTTTGACTAACTTGCTAGCTAAATTGATAATAATCTCCAGTACTTTTATACCTGCTCTGAGTCACTTTTTCTAATTTCATATTAACGTTACTGCTGACAAAAATCTGACTAAAACCATTCCAGCAAAAGATAATCAACTTAGATGTACAATGTGCCTTTTCCTTGGAGTTTTCTTACACGGAGGCCGTTCTTTATAATGTTACCCAACAGTAGCAGTAATTATACTGTATTAATAATTGTTACTGAGTTAGACTGCCAGGGCTGTATTCATGTAATACACGTTTATTTTGTATTAATTATCCTCTGTCTTTTAAAGTACATCTCAACAGAACGTACCCGACACGTCTCCACAATAGATTCTAGGATATAGGATGCCAAACTGATCCTCAGTGTCTCAGTGCGCGTGGCATCTCCAAAGATGGTATCAGTCGGCATACAGCTGTACAGCTGGGCCCTCTGAGGGATAAGTATGTGAGAAGCAAAGGTACATAACATAGGCATTACATGTGTTTTTGTACAGTGCCTGCAAACATTGTACAATATACTGTTATGTGGAAATACAGTGCACTTTTTCATAGGATTTCATATTTTGGGTTCACATTCTAGTAAGTGTGTAAAAATATATACGTGTGTATATAAATATATAAACTGTACACACATATATATATACATACATATGTGACATTCACTCAGCTTTGCTAAACAGAATTTTCTGGACAGTGCCACAGCCAACCTATTGTACCCCCATTGGCAACCTTCAGATATCAGCAGCCACATATTTACCTAGCCTTCCCACCTTTGAGAAAGGTTGCACATACACTGTGCATTTTGTCATATTGCATATGTCGTGGCTTCCTAGCCCATTCTAACAAAATAAAGCCAATGTACTTAGTCGGGGTTGTGGTTTCTGCAAAGATTATTGTAACATTGTTGTTGCATCACATCATATTTATTTTTGCCTTCCAGGCATGCAGCATAAAAACGTAAATGATCAACATAAACTTTATCTATCAAAGCAATAACAATAAGAGCCGCTTCCCTGTCATACCATAATCACCTGCATAACCCTTCTTCTGCTCTACATGGACATACATGTCCTGCCTTGTCTCAGCCAAAGTGCATATCAAACGACAGTAGGGGGAGGGGGGACTTTTGTTCACTGACAGGTAAATAGGTAAATCAAATAATTAGGTAAATATAATCCTCCACAGACAAATATTCAAACAATAATAATCCTATCATTCATTAGGTGTTTAACCTCAGTTATATCCTTCTTTCTAGTCCTTCCTCCCACTCTCAGGATGCCAAAGTCAATGATAGGATCCAGCTTGTATAGGGAGCTTCCTCTATTGTTTTCCTTTCTCCAGCGAGGCAATTTCTTCCTTGAAATACTATCTCTGCTTATGGCAAATATTATAAAACCACACAGATAGTCCCTTTTAAGTTTATGGTAGACAAAGTATAGTATATATCATGATGTGGTATATACTATTCTTTGCTGTTCTCCAGTTATAGATTTTCTGCTGGTACTTTCTCATCATATCCTTCCATAATGATGTCAATCATGTGCGGACGCTTCTCTGCTTGCTCTTGCCCCTGCTTACCTCTGCTTGCATCTTTCTGCTACTATTCATTTAATTTTTACGGATATGCCCCCCTGCACGGACTGCCGTGGACATCTACAGACGATTGAAGTACTTCAGGCAAAGGTATTTCATCTAGAAGAGAAGGATACAACAATACAATATTATAAGGAACCACTCTATAAACTTTCATTGTTATGCGGATGATACCCAATTATATCTATCAATTAAACCAGATGAAACCAATCAATTGGCTAAACTTCAAGCATGCCTTAAGGACATAAAAACTTGGATGTCTAGCAACTTTTTGATGTTAAACACAGACAAAACTGAAGTTATTATACTTGGCCCTAAACACCTCTGCAATGCATTTTCTAATGACATAGAAGCTCTGGATGCCATTAATTTGGCCTCCAGCACCACCACAACGAATCTTGGCGTTATCTTTGATCAGGATCTGTCTTTTAACTCCCATATAAAACAAATCTCAAGGACTGCATTTGTTACTTCAAGGCTGGATTACTGCAACTCATTGTTATCAGGTTGTCCCAAAAAGTCGCTTAAGACTCTTCAGTTGATCCAAAATGTAGCGGCATGTGTATTGACAAGAACTAGGAATATTACTCCAGAGGGAAGGCAATTTAATGAAAAATGGGAAAGTGAATACATGTTTGTGCTTCAAGGAGAAACAACGGTATGTCTTCTGTGTCATGAGCCAGTGTTGGTGATAAAGGAATGCAATTTACGTCGGCATTTTGACACCAAACACGGAGCCAATTATACAAAGTTTTGCCTCGAAGAAAAACATAAAATTGTCCAAATATTGACGCAGCAGAATATGTTTACAAAAGCTACAGCCAAACATTATGCAGCAGTGAAAGCTAGCTTTATTGTGGGGGGTTTGCAATTATTAATAGAGATGAACTGGTGCCTGTCAGAGAGGTGATGTTGAAGGTGGTTTCCATTCGGGTGAGGAGGGTGGAGTGATTGATGGTGTCAAAGGCTGCCCTGAGGTCGAGGAGGACGATAATGTTGAGGTTTTGAGGAGTGTGGTTTCAGTACTGTGGTTGGAGCGGAATCCAGTTGGAATGTTTCATACAGGTAATTGGCAGAGAGGTGATGTTTAAGTTGACCGCCATGACTAACTGTGTGTGACCAGAGAGTTTAAAAGCCAGGTGTTCAAATGAAGGAACAGATGAGATGGAGATGAGGATGGTCTTGATGTCCTGTCGGTGTATTACGGCAATTCCACCACTATGAAAGAGTAGATAATCTTGCATTTATCCAGACAGAGAAGCGGCAAACAAACAACGCCAGCGTCCACTCCCAGCATTCACTGATGAAAGCATTGTCAACACAGATACAGCGCAGCTATTCATTTTCACAAGAGGCGTGAAGGCTGACTTCACTGTCAGTGAGGAGCTCTTGGATGTAGCTGCAATGCAAGGAACGGCGATGGGGAGGGACATTTTTGATGCGATTTAGAAGTCAGTCAGTAAAACTAAATTACCCTAGGAAAAGTTGGCGGGGCTATGGAGATGTGTCGTCCCATACAGAAGTAAGGTGGCTGAGTAGGAGCACGGTCCTCAAATTATTTTTTGAGCTTAGGGAAGAAATTGTTCTTTTCATGCAAAGTAAAGGAAAATCTTTTGGTGATTTTGATATGTTGTGTGACATAACTGAGCATCTCGCCCAACTGTATCAGAGGCTGCAGGACCACAAACAAGTCATCACGCTGATGTCCGACATGATCACAGCTTTCCAGCGTAAACTGCACCTTTGGAAGTCCCAACTGGAACAGCACAATCTTGGCCACTTTCCTGTCTGTCAGAGCATCTCAGTCTCAGTTTCTGGTGCTTTTTCATGCACTCGGTTAGTTACCAAAGTGATCCGGTTAATTAATGAATTTGACCGGCGCTTCTCTGACTTTAGAACACAGCACTCAGGCTTTTCCATCTTCCATCAATCCTTTCACTGCCAACGTCGACAGTGCGCCCCATCTCCTTCAGATGGAGTTAATAGAGCTTCAAAGCAATAGTGGCCTGAGAGCAAAGTTCCAGGATGCTGCAATCGTGGAATTGTACCTTCTACTACCCCCCACTTTGATGTCACAGATCCGACTTCATGCTGCCCGTGTTCTTTCCATGTTTGGGAGCACATACCTATGTGAACAGATGTTTTCAATAATGAATCTAAACAAGACCAAGCACAGATCACGCATCACCGATGACAAACTCCAGGCTGTTTTACGGCACAAGACCTAAAGCCAGACATTGACGGACTGACCACGGGAAAACGGTGTCAGACATCCGGCCAGAAAACAAATAGATGAGGGTGGTATCCTCGGGATCTACTTTGTGTGTTCAAAGCCAAGCAGCATCACCTGATCACCTTCACCCAGAACTTGACCAGTATAGTTACAACCATTATTGTTATTTTGAGTTAATTACATATACTACTTCGTATGTGTAGACATGTATTCAATGTGTTTACAGGCGTATGTGTTCATGCAGCTAAATGTTTACTGATTTATTACGGATTTATGTTATAATAACAAAGAGCAATGTGCTTACATATATTTTTACATTTATGTTAATGCAGGTAGGCTACACTATTTGGACATTTCAATAACTAATAATCAAATGCAGAGACAGTTATTTAACAATATGTTTAGGAGTAGTTTTATTGATACAGTCTTACACTTACAACCGGCCCTTTGAGGGCAACCATAATGCTGATGTGGCCCAGGGTGAAAATGAGTTTGACAACCATGTTTTAGACCAGGGGTCGGGAACCTATGACTCGCGATCCATATATGGCTCTTTCGATAACGCGATATGGCTCGCAGACAATTTTGAGCTGACATTTTTTAACATGATTAACAAGTAATAAATAATTATACTGTGTCATTTAAAGTAAAACATTTAACAGCGGATTTTTTTTTCTTCTCTCCTCTCCTTTCCTCCGCTCTGTCTCTGACTGTAAGTGTGTGCGCACGTGTGTGTGTGTGTGTATGTGTGTAGGGGGCGGAGCCCTGCCCTTCGCGAAACAGAGCAGAGGAGAAACTGCGCAATGCAAGCAGTAGACCAGGTGTGTCAAACTCAATCACTGAGAGGGCCAAAATTAAAAACTGGGACTTTGTTTAGGGCCAAACACGGTCCACATTTATTGAACAGGATAGACATATTGGATAAAGTGCAAAAAGATATGAATATATTTAGGTAGGCTACATTCTCCGAGTATGCATATGTGTCAGAGCCAGATGTTTGGAATCTTTTCTTAGCTGCCAATTTAATGTTTGGGGTTCTTAGCTGTGGAAACCCTCAGAGAGTGAAGTGTGCATCAGTGAGATGACTCCTGTTTGGGTTTTTGTTCATCTTCATCACAGAGAAAAGCTGCTCACACAGGTTTGTGCTTCCAAACAAGCAAAGCATCTGAGCGGCATGAAGGAGGGTGGAGGCATCATTTCGGGGATGAAGCTTGGAAACTGTGCAGCGCCCACGGAGTAAATACTTTGCCTTGGAGGTCAATCAGCTCCATTTGGAAGTTCACATATGCTGTTTCCACGTCAACTGCAAATGAATTGCTGCGCAGTTCAATTTTAATTTCTGAGCTGCAAAGTCGGCAAATGCGCAGTCGGGAACACAGCGGTGGAGATGGTGTTTGGAAACACGCAGTGACCAAAATGTTGCATCCGAGTCTCCCATAGGCAGCTTGGCTTGGAACACTCTCACTGGATCATACATGTCCGTGATCACACGGCCCTGAAGCTGGAGGTTTAGCGCAGTGAGATACTTTGTTATGTCGCACAAAAAGGTCATCTCACATCTCCACTTTTCGTCCCAGAGATCTGTGGTGTCTTTGCCTTTGCTTTCTAAAAACTGGCAGATTTCTTCACGCAACTCGAAAAATCTATTCAGCACTTTCCCTCGACTCAGCCATCGCACCGCCTATCTGTGTTACGGTGCTTATTACATGTTCTATTTCCAGAGCTGGGGCACAGACAATGGTAGGGGAAACACTGATAGCGCTTTTAGTACTCGGAGACGTGATATACTTAAAACTCAATTTTATTAGATATATGGCTCTCAGGGAAATACATTTAAAAATATTTGGCTTTTATGGCTCTCCCAGCCTAAAAGTTTCCCGACCCCTGATTTAGACTGACATATTCTTCATGTCTCAGCCAGGTGAAGTGTGTAAAACTGCAACTCTACCTCCTGTTATCAACTCCTGGTTGTCATGGATTAGGTCCATTAATAAACTTTGTAATATTACTAGATATGAAAGCCGCTCCAACCAAAGTAAGATGGATGCTGTCACTCCTAATCAGACCAGGTTTTCCCCAGAAAGTCCACCAATTATCTACGAAGCCCACATCATTATCTGGACACCACCATGACAGCCAGTGTCGGAATAATGACATGCGGCTAAACATGTCATCACTGGTTAGATTTGGAAGGGGACCAGAAAAAACTACGGAGTCTGACATCATCTTTGCATATGTACAGACCGACTCCACATTAATTTTAGTGCACTCCGATTGACGCAATCAGGTGTCATTACCTCCGACGTCAATAACATTCTTACTGTATTTACATTTTGCCTTAGTCAGCAGTTTTAAATGTGCTTCTATGTCACCAGCATTTAATACATGTACCATTATCACTAAAGGAGGCAGAGGAATAGCTAAACATGAAACACACCGAGCAGGAGAGAGCAGAAGAGGGAGAGAGAGATGCCCTCACTAGCTGCCAAGCTACAGCAGCTAACATTAGCAGAGGTGAAAAGGAGGATGAAACAACTTATAATTTAGCGAGAAAGTCGCTAAGAGAAGAAGGATAAGGAGAGATGAGTGCTTGAGAAGTACTAGTGTAGGTATAGATATGACTTAGATGCTGTGATCAAGAATATAACAACATTAACTGAGTCAAGCTGGAGCATTTAAAGTACGCCACCAGCAACACAGAAATGTTGGAAAAACTGGAAATAACAACACACGCTTACATTTGAAAAAAAAACTAATGATCACAACGTTCCATCAACAGGTTTTATATCATTGTATATCCCATGTCCTTTACCTTGTCCATCCACACACATTAACAGGATGTTGAAAGCTATTGGACATACAGGCAACATTTTAACAATTTGTGCACTACTACCGTACAATTTGTGCACTACTACCGTACTAGTTTACTAGTACTAGTAAAATTTGGTCTGTTTCTGTCATCTTTTGTCTCGTAACAATTAAATTAGTATTGAGTTGAAAACGCCTTCTCCATTTACATATGAATATAATATAATACAGACTTACAAAATAAACACATTCTTTAGAAATCTGTAGTTGGATGACAGGTATCTCATCTCAGATTGAATTTAACTTGTGACTGTGCTGCATTAAGAGACATGTATCGCCTCTAATTAATGAATTGACTACATAAAAGATACTAATAGACAAGCATCTCCATAACTCCATTAATGCAATTTTACCTCAGCGGTATTGGCCTTCTGGTTGGCATGGTAACACCGAGCTTAGAGATGTGGTTGTGAGTGTTGTGAGTCAGAAGCTAAAGTAAATGTCCCTGAAACTTGTGAAAGATATTTTTTCCGGGAGCAGAACAGGCAAAATAATACAACCAGGACAAAACACAAAACGTCTGCAGGCAAAAGGTCAGAGCTACACACTCACATAACAGTGAATAGAGCATGAATATCCACCTCCACTTGATCACGATGTCTCTCTCTCTCTCACACACACACACACACACACACACACACACACACACACACACACACACACACACACACACACACACACACACACACACACGTGAATACTTGATGTCTACAACCAATTTTGTATCAAATCATTAACATTATACTTTTTAACTGATCATTTACATGCTTAAAGTATTTCAGTGCATCCTCAAGAACTTCATCACCAGCAGGTTAGATATATTTTTCACTTGTAGGAAGAGCTCTTGGGGATTACTGAACATCATCATCCAGGTTATGCTCTGCTTTTGATGCTTTTATCTACTGATTTACCAGCAGGTGAAAAATAAATCTGTAAATTGCAATTTACATAATGCTATTCCTTCTCAGCCACAAGAGGTCAGGGTTGCATGCCTTTTGGTGCTCATAGTCTTTATAACTCTAAGCTCATTACTATGAGATGCCTTATTTTTGTCAAAAATATTTTGTCAAAAAAAAATATATATATATATATTTTTTATATATATTATATATAATTATATATATATATATTATATATAATATATATATATATTATATATATATATATATTATATATATATATATATATATATATATATATAATTAGAATATTTCACTTTGTGTGTAATGAATCCATATAATATATGAGTTTTTATTTTTTTTATTGAATTAGTGAAATAAACTAACTTTTCCACGATATTCTAATTTATTGAGATAAGTAGTAAGTAAGTAAGCTGCAATGAAAGAAACAATAAGAGATTGGAAACAATATTGCATCTGTCTTACACAAAAATGCAATGTTTTACATGAATAAAAGTTAATTAAATGCAGAATAGATGAAAATATACATTATCTTATCAAGGCAGTCAACACCTCCTTTGTTGCTGTTGTAGTCTTGGATGATATGAGGCTTCCTGTCCACTGTTGTGCTGACAGCGGCGTCTTTGTGTAGTGTGCTCATCAGAATGACGTTCCTATTCTTCTTGGGAACATATGACACAAGACTGTAGCTGTGTCTCAATTCAGGGGCTGCAGCCTTTGGAGGACGCAGCCTTCACTGTCTTTGGAGGCTGGGTCCTCCGTAGACCGCGAAGGCTGAACGGAGCGGTCTGCAAAATGAGACGGTCCGGTCTACGGGGGATTTCCTGGTACGTCACCTACCTTTTGCTGCTACCGTCGCCTAGCAACTCTTAGAAGTTATCAAGCGCAGTTGACTGCTTACTATAGCATTTTTTCCCAGAGAACGGAACCAGAGATAATACTTTTATTTTGAGGGGCATCTCATACACACTCTGGAGACCCCCCCCCAGATGATGCATCAGGAGACACCAGGGGCTTTATTGTGGCAGCCCATCCAAGTCCAGCAGCAAACCTTATCTGTATATACTGTAAATGTTGTTGTATTGTTTTATAATATTTTTCTGTTTATAATAATCATTCAATCGTTTTCTTTGTTCAAACATGTATTTCCTTTCATTTATAGGTAATTTTCTAAATTAAATAATTATTTTTCTAAATTAGTAAATTATATGTACTAAATAAATTCTTCTTGAAACTTGAAATAAATAAATAAAGTTTTCATTCATTTTCATTTATAGTTCATGTAAATTAAATACACAATATATTCATCATTATATATATTATTTATTTCAATTAATTTACATTTAACTTGTCAACAAGTTTCTCCAGCAGAGAGAAGAGTCTGTCCATCCTCTCACTGCTCTCCTCTCTTCTGCCTCCATCTCCATCTCCTTCTCCAAACAAAACAAAATGTTAGAGCAAGTTTAGCTATACACCCCTAAACAAAAGCAGATTAAGTTGCAAAATAAGTACACATATCATAAATAATAAAATATGTATAATCAATCCGAATGATTGCACTGAAAAACCAAGCAGGTAATATGAAGTATAAATTATCTATGCAATCGCCACAAACTATATAAAATATAAATCAACATCTAAAACTCTTAGGTTTGAAAGTTAAGGTTTAAAAGTTCTACTTTCGAAGGCTAAGTTAGGTTGGATGCTGGCAGCTAAGCTGCATCGTACAGCAGCTCCAAACAGCTAGCTTAGCTAGCATCGCCGCTAACGTCCCGTAACATAACCTATCATTTAAGCGAAAACTTTTTTTTGATTTTATAACATTTGTATCGTTAGCTATTCGAGCGAGTTGAAACCCAATACATTTAAAAGTATATCCATTTTCCGCTACTGCTGGGTTGAGGGGCACCATTTTTCATCAGAAAAAAACTTCTCTGGGCGCACAATGAACCTTGGGATACGTGCGGTTGTGAAGGATACATCAGATGTGTCCTCCAAATCCGGGAAAACAAGCATTTCGGAGACTCCGAAATGGGACAGCCCTGTCGCGGCCGCTGTGACGTAATCGGTCATCGGACTGTCACCACAGGATTGGCCTGGATTGTACATCAGTGGTAGGCGCTCCACCCACCTGTCCCAAAATGTTCCTGATGGCAGCCAGTTTGTCATTTCGCTAACGAACAGGTTGTGTATCTCTGTTATCAAAACTGATCATTCTCGAGAGGACATGAAACTGTTGTAAGGACATAGTTGACCGGAATATAGGCCTCCCGGACTCTGCACCCACAGATTTAGTGTAACCTCATTGTTTGACCGATATACTCCTGCTAGAATCAACAGACCTATGTAGGCTTGGCGGTCTTCCTGGTCCAATGCTCTCCATGTGTCCCCAAACACACTCCTCCCCTCCAGGTTTGTCATCTCCAATAAAATGTCCTCAATGGACTTTGGTAAAAAGAGTTGGAAGCTGGACTTGATGTCATCCACACACAAGATGTTGCATACATTGTTCGCCCTGGCATCATCCTTACAATGTTTTCCACTCTCGCTCTTCCTCCTTTGTCCTGGGAGGATGAATACCAGAGCAATTTGCCACCAACTGGAATGTCACAGCACAGGTGCCTCTTCCTGTGTGTGTGTGTGAGTGTGTGTGTGTGTGTGTGTGTGTGTGTGTGTGTGTGTGTGTGTGTGTGTGTGTGTGTGTGTGTGTGTGTGTGTGTACACTATCTGATGGATGAACATAGTCTAGGGTTACCCACTCATTTCTTATGGCGGTCAATCTTGACCGGGAACACCATAGGTGTAACAAAGTTGACTAAGCCACTTAAAATTCAATGAAAGTGGTGATCTCAACAACTCCACAGTGGAAAGGCCCCAGGGGTTGATGAGGTCCGTCCAGAAATCCTGAACGGCTTTGGGTGTTGAGGGGCTGTCTTGGTTGACACGCTTCGTCAACATTGCGTGGAAGTCTGGGACGGTGCCTAGGGGGTGGCAGACCAGGGTGGTGGTTCCCCTATTCAAAAAGGGGGACCAGAGCGTGTGTGCCAACTACAGGGGTATCACACTTCTCAGCCTCCCTGGTAAAGTCTACTCCAAGGTGCTGGAAAGGAGGGTTCGGCCGATAGTCGAACCTCTCATTGAAGAGGAACAATGCGGATTCCGTCCTAGCCGTGGAACAACGGACCAACTCTTCACTCTCACAAGGATCCTGGAGGGGGACTAGGAGTACGCTCAACCGGTCTACATGTGTTTTGTGGATCTGGAGAAGGCATATGACCGGGTCCCCCGGGTGATACTTTGGGAGGTGCTGCGGGAATACGGGGTGGGGTCACTTCTGAGGGCCCTGTATGGCCAAAGCGAGAGTTGTGTCCGGATACTCGGCAGTAAGTCGGACTCGTTCCGAGTGGATGTTGGCCTCTGCCAGGATTGCGCTTTATCCCCAATCCTGTTTGTGATATTCATGGACAGGATTTCGAGGCGTACTCGTGGAGGAGAGGGGTTGCAGTTCGGCGCAGATGATGTGGTCCTGATGGCACCATCGGTCTGTGACCTTCAGCAGTCACTGGATCGGTTCGCAGCCGAGTGTGAAGTGGTTGGGATGAGGATCAGCACCTCGAAATCTGAGGCCATGGCTCAGAAAACCGGTGGATTATCTACTCCGGGTAGGGAATGAGCCCTTATCCCAAGTGAAGGAGTTCAAGTACCTCGGGGTCTTGTTCGCGAGTGAGGGGACGAGAGATCGGCCGGAGAATCGAAGCAGCGGGGGCAGTATTTCATTCGCTTTACCACACCGTTGTGATGAAAAGGAAGCTGAGCCAGAAGGCAAAACTCTCGATTTACCTGGCGATTTTTGTTCCTACCCTCACCTATGGTCATGAAGGCTGGGTCATGACTGAAAGAACGAGATCGCGGGTATAAGCAGCCGAAATGGGTTTTCTCAGAAGGGTGGCTGGCGTCTTCCGTAGAGATAGGGTGAGAAGCTCAGCCATCCGTGAGAGACTCGGAGAAGAGCTGCTGCTCCTTTGCGTTGAAAGGAGCCAGTTGAGGTGGTTCGGGCATCTAGTAAGGATGCCCCAGGGAAGACCCAGGGAAGACCCAGGACTCGGTGGAGAGATTATATCTCCACATATACAATCTCCACATTGGCCTGGGAACGCCTCGGGATACCCCAGTCGGAGATGGCGGATGTGGCCCGGAGAAGGGAAGTTTGGGGTTCCTTACTGGAGCTGCTGCCCCCGCGACCTGACCCCGGATAAGCGGTAGACGTTGGATGGATGGAAAATACAGTAATACATTTAAAACATTATATTATGCTAAAATTATACATACACATGTTATTTTACTATAAGTAATAGAGTAAACTGAAGGAAATGCAACCCTGTTACTCTAATTATAGTAACAGGGTTGCAAGTAACAGGGTTGTAAATCTTGATAATTTTAGCTTTTACCTCAGGAATTATTGCTAGCTGCACAAAGTAATGCGACTGTCAATGAATGGACACACTTAGATATTTAACTAAAGAAAGATACATTTGAAATTAATTAGTTTTAGTCTCATAATGTGAGTAACAGGGTTGCGTTTGTGTCACAATGTGAAAAGATTGGAAATATATTAAAAATAAAAGAGAGGACTTACCTTTGGTCTACCCATGGTAGTAGCACATGACTTGCTGATGTAATTTCCTCTGTGTCATATATAACAGTTTTTTCACTTCCTTTGCCAAACTAAAAAGGTTTCGGTAACAGGGATGCGCGCATGTTGTGGGACACACTTTCAGTGTAAAATGACTGTTATTTAAAATATGTTTATGATTTAACAAATTGATTTTACCAATACAACATATATCAATAGAATAATACAAAAAAAGTAAATAAAAACCCTATTTTAAATGTTATATTTAACATGCAAGTTGGTCACCAAAAAGCTGGGACAAGAGAAAAATGCTATTTTTGTTCAAGAGCTATTTTAAATAATATTTTTAAACCAACCTTTATATACATTTTGTCTCAAGACAAGTTTATTTAACATAACAAATGCATGGTTTAGCTTTTTGGTCAGGGATTATTAGATTTCTTATATGTGGGACATGGAATGTCCTCCAATTATGGAATGACCCACATAATGAACACAGTATTTCTAAAATCATTGCTACCTGCCGGATGGAGGAAACGACAGCAGTAACGCTATACCATTCTCAGTAGGCATTTACAATTACAGTATTAACGTCGGCTACCCTTATCACAACCAGTGTCCTATTTCAAAATATAAACAAACGTAACGTGCGCGCTGTATTCTCCACCCCTTTCGACAAAGCAGATCGGAGCAGTTTCCTGTCTCCGCCAATCACCGTGTGTCTGCAGAGTACACCACGCCCTCTGTTCTCAGTGTGTACTCAGAGCATGGAACATTTTGTCTATGAGGGTAAACTAGTCCCTACAGCTGGACAGACAGTGGCACTGTACTAGCTTTGTCATTATCAACAGCAAAAAGCTCCACACTGTTGACAGGCTGGCGTTTAACCTCCCCAAACATCAACCAGGCAGACGTGAGGACGTCAAACTGTATTAGTTCTCAGTTTAAGTAATGAAAGATAAACACGTCCTCCCTTCATGCTTACTTTCAACAAAAAAGAAGTTATGGATATTTGCGACGGGAAGAAGAGGAGACAGGTAAGCGGCGGTGTGCGTGGCTGCAGGCGGAGCGTGGCCGTAAAGATGAAACGGGAGGTGGGTAAAGTCCTCCGCTCGCTAACGGTGGGGAACAACAATCGCACGGAGCCCATGGAGGAAGAAGAGGAGGATGACTGCTTCTCCATTAGCTTCATCCGGAGTGACCGGCTGGAGCCCGCCGTGGCGATGTCTCCACGTTACAGCTTGCTCCGGGAGGTCGGACGGGGAAGCTACGGGGTGGTGTATGAGGCTATAGCCCGGAAAACAGGGGCCAGGGTGGCGGTGAAAAGGCTCCAATGCGACGCCCCGGAAAACGTAGAAGCTAGCTCTGGCCGAGTTCTGGGCTCTGACGAGCCTGGAGAACCGTCACCAGAATGTGGTGCAGCTAGAGGAGTGTGTCCTGCAGAGGAAGGGCCTGGCTCAGAAAATTAGCCATGGAAACAAGAGGTCCAAACAGTACCTGCGCCTGGTGGAGACATCACTCAAAGGTACAGGCTACTGTCATGTTTAGTCCTCAGTCAGCAGTTCAATAACACCAATGGTACTAATAATACAAAGAATACCTGCATGAAAGGGAGCTCCAACAACTAATTATACTTAGTACGTAGTTTACAAGGGGACTGTGATGTTGCCAGCTTCAGCTTAATTTTTTTTGGAGCCCATGTATTACATTTTTTGAAACACACTGAATTCAGCTACAAGATGGTCAAATGTATTTTCAATTTATGTAAACATGAAAGTAAGTGTAACCAAAACTGTTTTGCCTTACTGAACCACACTCAGCCAAAGATATTCCTGACGATTATTTACATTAATGGTAATGTTTGAATGTCGTGTGGTTGCTATATCTGTACTGAAACAAAATCATGTGGAAAAATATGTTCCATAAACTATAAACTATGTATGGTAATAAGGCTTATAAAAAATAACATTAATTCCTTTTTCCTTCTGTCTTACCGTGACGTTGCTCTACGTTACCTCTAGCAGGCACAGAGAGTACACTGTGTTTCCCTCAGCTCACAAGAGAACACAGTGTACTACTTGGCAGCATGTTAACCCATTGCTTGTTGACTGTAAATTAAGACACTAAACAATGATTTTACAGTGTGATATGGGATATTATAATGGAATACTGCTGATTTTACATTTTTATTCAATTCTGTTATTGTTGTCATTAATCCAGTTTGACCTACTTATCCCTTCATTTGTTATTGCTCAGCAGGCCTAATAGAAATAGATAGCTGCTGAATGTATCTTTTATAACATTTTAATTTAGCATTGAAATACCAATGCTGACCTGTAAAAAAATACAGAGTTTTAACTGAATCAGTGTACAGTCTAGCTTATTTTCTTTTAATAGCCCGCCTGCCTGTTATATAAGTGTCACCATTCAGGCTTTTGAAATGAAATATTAATCTTGAGTTGACATCTTTTACAGCCATCAAGTGAATCAATACAGATTTGTTTTATGATTTAGAAAACAATGCGAAGGACTTTGTTTTTAATCTAATTGCCCTCTTACCTTTTGTCTTGGTACACCTAACCTAGTTTCTAAAATGTAGTAGAGTGAACTCGGCCAGTGACAGAGTGATCATCTGGGCAAGTCAGTGTGGGGGAGCAATGCTGTTTTGACTTTTGAAAATTATTTTAGAAAATGAATCAGGCAGTGAACATTAGGAAATGATTATGTGAGAAAAATCAGCATTGTCTATTAGAGCCCGATTTAATAAATTGTCTGCTAACCACCTCTTCATGGGG